>NC_056732.1:1497635354-1497747854 GCF_019279795.1 Protopterus annectens | reverse complement strand
TGAATCACATTACTCCCTCTCAGTGGTGTTAAACAGTCTGTGCCAGTGACTGAGAAATTCTCAGATTTTGATCTGTGATCCTTTTATACACAAGTATGTTCCTGTGTTTGTTTGTGTCTTTCGGCTTTTCCCGGTTAGGGGTCGCCACAGCGGAACTCCGGTCCGCTAATGATTGGCAGTAGATTTTTACGTGCTGGCTTGCCGGGCCTAATGCACAACCTTCAACGAAGGAACCCCCATTCACGCATGTCGCCACACAGAAGACGCTCTAACTAAGAATCGAACGAGCAACGTCTAACTGTGAGGCGACAACGCTACCGCAGCACCACCACCGCAGTATACAAGTATGTTCCTGTTACAGTAAACCATGTGACACCTGTGAGTGTGTAAGAGAGCCTATGAGGTGAGTGAAAATTCTGTTTAAGTATGTTCCTGTGTCACATGGTTTACTGTAAGTACCCTGAATGAGAAAATAATTTTCAGACAAGTACATTCCACAGTGGGAGTAGTCACTTGATATAATAATATGGCATGAAAGCACAACTTACAAAAGAATGTCTGTTTATACACAATTTTAATAACAGCACACAGTCAAGCTATACCACAAGCCACGAATATTTTTAGTGCTTTCCACTGGCTCTTTTCAAGGTATTACACATTATAATCCTAATGTTGAAAAAGGTTTTCCCCACACCAGTGATGAATTAAATCACTATGAAGCTCTATAAAATGCAAACATAGTTGCCACATGCGCACATTTTGTTAACCACTACTCAATCACAAAATGCAGAAATGAGGAGTATACAACAGATGACAGCAGTGAAAGGCCTGCAATACAATATGAACACCTTAGCTACACAACTGTTTGTAGCTCTGAAATCTGCTTTCATAGGTTCATAAGTTGTTACTAGGCCTTTACACACCTGGCCGTTATATCCCAAAATAATACTAGATGACTGATATCATCTATGCCCAAGGTTTTTCTAGCAAGGACTACCCATGTCCAGGAGAGAAGTCAGGGCAATCCCTGGAAGAAATTTGAAGTTTCCCATCCAGTCGTCCAGGTTGTGCTTAAAGAGGGTCATGGAGGTGCTCTGCTTGACATGGACTGGAAATCTATTCCAGAGGAGTGGCAACCTCTGAGAGATGTATCTGTCTCTCCACCAAGTCCTGTTTATGTCACAGGCTAGATTGAGGTCCCTGGAATAGGTAACTCTAGTCCCATTTAACTTACGGATGTGCAGCATTTCCATTAGATTTGGGTCAGAGATAACCCTGTGAACCAGACATAAGTCGCCTCTAAGTACTCTATATGCTACTGAGTACAGTGACAGTGACTTCAGTCTGTCAGTGTATGACATGTGCTGGAGACCCTGAATTTTCTTAGTCAGAAATCTCTGAAGGCTCTCAAGTTGCTGCAAGTGTCTGGTATGGTACATACCACAGGCAGCATTATATTCAATAACAGGCCTGATGAGGGACGAGTACTGGGGAGATATAACATCAATTGCTCTTAAGGCAATGCCTTTGCTAATCAGGTGAGCTAATCAGGTGAGAGAGATAGAATGCCTTCCTCGCCACAGAAGACACACAGCACTCAAAGCTCATGTCACAGTCAACTTGTATTCCCAGGTCTCTCACTACTGAATTGGTACTTAGGGTGTTATTGTCTATTTTATAGTCAGCAGGAACATTGTTTTTACTGAAGGGAATGACGACGCATTTTTTAGTATTTAGTTTAAGACCATGGTTTTGGCACCAATTACTGGCCTGTGTAAGCCCCTTTTGAAGTACGCTGACATCACTAGGGGATTCAATGACAGCACCTAATTTGCAGTCATCCGCAAACTCAGTTAGCGACAGCTCCTACGTTCTGGCCACAAACAATGAGAAGTATATGCCAAACAAGAGGGGGCCCACCACTGACCCTTCTGGGACTCCACTGGTAACAGGTCTGCTGGTACAGGTAAAGTCTCCCGCTTTCACTGAGCATTGTCAGTCTGTGAGCCAGTTTGCAACCCACCTGATAACACAGGGTTTGATATTCAACTGGGTTGGTTTGTCAATAATGTCCAAATGTGAGATAGTGTCGAAGACCTTGACCAAGTCAAGATAGGCTGTTTGCATGTCTATGGCTCTGGTCACGTTCTCGAAGAAGTCCACCAGGTTTAGCAAGCATGAGCTGCCCTTGACAAAAAACAAACTGGGACGGGTCCAGGGATTGGAAGTCACCTATACCCTTATTTATAAGGTTCATAATGATCCATTCCATTGCCTTACACATGATACTTGTTAAACTTATGCATCTATAGTTACCTGGGTCTGTTGCCGAGCTGCCCTTGTGGAGAGGGGTAACTGTTGCTGTTTTCCATTCAGTGGGGGCAAAGCCAGTACTCAGGCTGTGGTTGAACAGAGTGCCTAATTGAGTAGCTAGCTCTTGTTTTAAAACATTAAGAACACAACCCCGGAATGCCATCGGGTCCCATGCAGGTTGTATTCTTAGCCTTGGAGAGAGCACTGATGGCTTGCTCTTTGGAGATGTAGGGAGGAGGCAATGATGAAGACATGGTTTGTGGTATGCTTGTGGGGGACAGGTGGATGACATTTTTGCCAAAACTTTCTGCTAGCAAGTTTGCAATTTGCGCAAGGTCAGTGTGTGTGATGCCATTCACAATTAGTTCTGTACACCTCTTAAGTTGCAGACGTAGCTGAAGAAAGCCTTATGGTTATCCTTGGCTATGACTGCTAAATTTTTCTCGTAGCTGCTCTCTGAAGATTTTACAAGTTGCCTTATTTGCTTGTTTAGGCTGAGAAGAGTACTCTTCCAGTTCTGGGATCTCACATTTGTACTTTTAGACAGCAGCTTCTTTCACTTATTGAATAATTTATTAATGATAGATGTTCACCAGGATGGTGTATTTTTTCTTGAAGATCTTGCTTTAATCCTATCTGGCATGGCTGTGTCTATACATTTGTGTAGATGTTTATACAGGGCATCAGTGTATACATTAGTATAGCCGTCAATACCATCTGTGGAAACTGCAGCTTGGAAGTCAATTATACCTTCCCTTAGGAGGTATAGTTAGCTTTGGTGAGGCTTTTTAGCCTGATTTCTCCTTCTGGTGCTATTGCTACTTCAAAAATGACTGATTTATGGTTGGCTTTAACTAGTGCGGGCCCTACACTTGAGGCGTTGCATCTGTCACTCATATTGGTGAGGACCAGGCCTAGAGTATTGGAGCCCCTTGTGGGGTGGTGCACTATTTGTTCCAGGATATTTGATTTAACAAAGTCCAGGAATTTTTATGTGAGTGAGTTTGGACTCATATAAGTTTCCCAATTAATGGAAGAACAGTTGAAGTTACCTGTGACGAGGGTGTTAGGTTGTACCTTAACTGTCCCAAGTAGGTCTAAATAAGCTGTGTGAGCACCTTGGTTCATGGAAGGGGACCTGTAACTGACGATGACCTAAAGGGGTGTCTACTGTAATTTGGACTTGGAGTAGCTCCATAGAGCTTTCTTGTCTAACCAGTCTAGAGGTGTAATTAACTTTAATAAAGATAGATACTCCACCTCCTTTGGTTCTCACACCTTCAATTTGCAGTCTGAAAGTGTGGAAGGCATTATAGAATTGCAAGGCCGGGGTACTTTCTGCAGCCTTGAGCCAGGTTTCTGTGACTGCACAGACGTCAACATCTTCCAGGGAGGGGTAGTGCTTCCAGAGAGTGCAGTTTCTGATTGAAACTTCTAGCATTTAGCAGCATGACCCATAGTTTCTTCGTGTTTGATATTTTCATGTTGGGAATTTTGTTGTCGTGAACCTAAAAACAGCACTATGGGGAAGGCAAGTGCCTTAGCCAGCAGCCGAAAGCCTAGAGGTGCCATGTGAATACCATCTCTGGCAAAGCAGCGTGGTCTATCCATCATGTCATCCCAGGCTGACAGAATCTGGATCCCCTTAGAATGACACCAGAAACTAAGCCAATTATTGAAGTCAATCATTTTCTGTTTATATTGTGATATCATCCTAGGCAAGGGTAAAATGCTGCTCAAAATTAGGGACATACCCACTTGGGACACATATTCAGAGAGCTCAATCTTGTCTTTCTTCATATAGTCCAGAGAGGTACATCTCAATTCGTCATACACCAACATGAACTATGACAGAGTCATATTGGTACTTGTTGTTGAGAGACTCGAGTGCATGTGTGATCTGGCGAATCCTTGCATTAGACAGGCAGCTGAATGTAACCATCCCCTTGTTCAATCTGGTGAGTGGGGTGTCTGTTGTGTCTCACTATAGAGTCACATATAACTAAAACATTAGAATAGTGGTACATTACTTTATGGGCTTATTTGGTGAGACACAGGTGCTAATGTTTTGTGTGTATTGGATGCTTTGGGTGTTGTGTTAGGTGTAGCATGTTTCTGATTGAGGTCTCTTGTGTTTAGGTCGGTTTCTGGAGAGTACTTTTGCATATGAAGGTTTGTGCACTGGGTGCATATTATGAATAGGAGTTGTGGTGTGTGAACGGACCACCTGTTTAGTGTTGTTGCTCTGGGAGTGAGAGAGCAGTGATTCCAGATTCTTAGTGTAAGAGCATCTCTCACAAATTGTACTTGAGTGATTTAGGAGTAAGGGGTTGTCAGTGTACATGAGGCAGCTGCTACAATGAGTAAAAAAAAACATGTACACCAGGCTGGCAGGAGAAAAAGTTGGGGGTATCAGGCAGGAAGCTATTTTAGGGTGACTAACCTATGGGGGTACAGTAGGAGGTCTATAAAAGAGGGGATCTATATGGCAGACGTTGACAGTTAAGAGGTAAACTTTATTGGTTGGTTCAGTGAACAGCTGAGAGCTATTCAAGAATTGCTGTGCTAGATAGCAGCCGTTTCTAAGGGAAAATACTTCTACTGGCACTTTTGCATCTATAACTGCAACAGTTACCCCCTCTGTGCGATGGTGCACTACAAGCAAGCAGGAGCAAATCAGCTAACACAAAGGAAACAATGAAAAAGCTCAAACTGAGGCCTCCACCAATGAAATAGCTCAAATCAACCTGAGCCCTGAACCAGTAACCTTTAAGTAGACAGTCCTACTGTACGCTCCTGTCACGAACGTAAAGGGAGGCTTTTAGTGCTCAATATCTACAAACAGAAATTAATTCACCCGGACTGAATCCAATCTATACTATCAAGTCCAATTGTTCAAGTCAAAGCTGTTGCACGGAGATGCAGAAATCTGGATACACAAAGTCCGTTAATATTCAACGTGGCTGCCTGCTAGGCACAACATCATACGCTGTTTGAGTTCAAAAAATCAGCTACAAAAGTCACTAATTGCTATTCAGCACTGTTAGGAACTTCCAACAACACCAGTCAACTCCACCGAACAATAACTTGAGAATCACACAAAATCAATAATCCAAGCGTTCAGCAAGGTGAAAGTAAAAGAATTGGTTTATTAAAACATCCGGCAAGCGCTTTCGACAAGGTCTTCTTCAGGCCATTATACAAATTTTTTAAAAAACATTCACAAACATTTATAAAGGATGTGACATAGACATAATGATGTCACATCCTGTTCAAAGTACAATATATTAAAGATACAAAACATTTTCTTAAAACTTTTGGGCACTACAAAAAATGAATCACCTAACATTCTTACAGGGTATGGCAAATTACAGATGCTATTTGCACATACATCAACTAGTGCAGCTCTAAAACTGTTAGCATCAAAGTACATTAAAATAAGTTAAAATGCAAGACATTGTCTGCACCATTCCGGCGCTGTAAAATTGAAGTACCTAATATTTTAGTTAGGTATGATAAAATGCAAACACTATATCTACATGCATCAACTAATACAGCTCTTTACCTATTATCAAACAAAATATACATAAGATATACATTTGTAGTTTAAATCTTGCTCTCAGTAGCTGCATTAAAAAGTCCTGGTTCACTAGTTGTCAAAAATGCAAAGCACTAAATCCAACGTTGTATACACAACTAAATACATAAAACAGATGTCCTTATTCACCTTACAGCATCCAGAAACTATTGCAAATACATGACTGTTATAAATATTGATGGGGGGGGGGGGTATTGCATCAACTAATACAGCTCTTTACCTATTATCAAACAAAATATACATAAGATCTACATTTGTAGTTTAAATCTTGCTCTCAGTAGCTGCATTAAAAAGTCCTGGTTCACTAGTTGTCAAAAATGCAAAGCACTAAATCCAACGTTGTATACACAACTAAATACATAAAACAGATGTCCTTATTCACCTTACAGCATCCAGAAACTATTGCAAATACATGACTGTTATAAATATGGAGGGGGGGATGGGAAGGGGGGGGGTTCCCATATGGTTTAGCAATTAGGATTCCTGTTTTTTGCCCAGGCATACTGAGCTTGGGTCCCAGTATAGGAGTGGACCAATTTTGTCTGGCAGTTAGTACAGAGGACTAAGGCTATGCACGGTTAACAAGATGCTTTCTGTGGTACAGGGTTTGATTTGTTAAATCTTCATTTACGTACGGCTTGACTCTGAGCAGGTCACTTAACCAGACAATACTTTGGAAAAATTGGGTTAGGCTCCTCAATGGTCTCCTAGACTACATGTGCAGCATCTACCTATGAACACTCCGCTTCACTCCTAAAAGGAAAAAAATACACTCTGGCCTCTTATCACCCATCTTTCTTTCTTTCTTCCTTTTCCTGACCATTTTTTACCATCAGGATTGCTTGAGTTTCTCACTCCTGCACTATTATTCACCACCTCACAATTCAGTGGCACAGTTTTAGGTTGCTAACAGTGGATCTGGTGTGTGAAGACCAAACACTGATGATGGATAAACAGCCAAAGGCCAACTCTCCTTCCTCAGGATGGGGGTGGGACTTAGAATTTACTACTGCAGGAGCACTGCTGGTGTAGAAGGGGTGCTATGTCAGCCCTTGTGATCATACTTGCCAACCACAGGTAAATCTGATGATACCCACGTGCATTTGTCGATTATTGCTAAATTACCAAGAAAGTGACATGTTAGTGCAAACCCATGGACAATCTGAAGTGCAAGGCAATAGCCAATCTGTAAATAAGATTCAAGCATTGTATGTAGTGCACGCTATGTATTAAGTAAGACTCAAGGATACATTCATCATAACTCCGTACACTATGACACAACTGAGTCCTCCATAGCCTCCCAAAGCTAGGATACCAAATGGAAAATCCCATCTGAAAAATGAGACTTGTCTGTGTGCAAAGGGCAATAAGGCATGCTATGGGAGCTTCTAATGCACACAGTGCATCAGATGTAATTTAAGCCAGTTAAGTGGGTCTCACAGTAGTGGGAGTTTGTAGATACTTTTTCTACTAGACCTTTGATTATTTAGCTGGATTTTTCTAGCATCATTTTGTTTTTTAAGCAAAACAGTGACCTGTGGTTAAAACCAGTTAGGAAACCTACCACACTACACTTGACCTTAGTCAAATGCCAAGAAACTCCAAAGGTGCTATAGCTGCCTCAACGCCGCACATTCTTATACACACATTCTGGTGCATTCCCACTCACTGTTTCCCTCACCGTACCTGTTTCATCCAAATACCTTAAATGTTGAGTGCTGTGATGTGCATCTTACATACTTCCCCATATCCAGCCAAGATTGGACTCTTCTCCTGCCTCTGCTCCAAAAATCACATGAATTGATACTATACACTGCCAGTCTCCACGCATCTGTTTCACTTTAATTACCATTGGCTTTTACTAACTTACACCAACTACTGGTCTACCATCTTTCTTTATTACCTCTATGTCTATGTACATTGTGTGTATATTCCCCAATATTGCCTGCAAAGACATGCAACATCTGAGGTTTCGACATTAAACACAATTGTTTACAACATCAAAGAGCTACTGCGTGAGTAACAAGTCTTACAGATTTAGCTTAACTGTTAAGTCTTACATTACTAACAGAATCAGGCTCAAAATCATTTTGTGCTGTGACAAACCTGTTTGAGTTCACAGGCAATTAAAAATCCTAGTACTAATACCCTACCACTGTAACAACTGATTACACTCAGTGATTGTATGTATATTTATTAAACAATTAAAACCCACAGTACTGATATCTACTACTATAACAACTGAATCTGCTCAGTGAGTGTATGTATATTTATTACACAATTAAAACTCACTGGACTGACACTCTATCAATATAAGAACTGAACACGCTCAACAGTTGTATATATATTTATCACACAAGTGAAAGAATTACTTATTTTAATTTGAGTAACAGCATTTTCTCTTCAGGTCTCTGTTGTAGTCATATGCCAGGGCGGCCACGGTGGTGCAGCGGTTAGCAGTGTCGCCTCACAGCAAGAGGTTCTCCGGTTCGATCCTTGGCTGGGGTGCCTTCTGTGCAGAGTCTGCATGTCCTCCCTGTGGTCGAGTGGGTTTCCTCCGGGTGCTCCGGTTTCTTCCCACATCCCAAACACGTGCAGTAGGTGGATTGGACACTCTAAATTGGCCCTAGGCATTACTGTGTGCGTGTGTGTGCCTTCCATGGAAGGTTGGGCTGGCAACTCGACACCATAAAACTCCACTGCCAATCATGTGCAGACAGGTGATCTGCTGTGGCGACCCCTAACCGGGAAAAGCCAAAAGAAGAAGAAGTTGTAGTCATATGCCATCAATTGGCTATAAATAGTTAAGAGAGTAAACACATGCAAATTTAAATATATTATAGTAGAGCAACTGAAAAAAAAACAATACTGCCAGATATAAAAAAACAGATTAAAACCGTAAATAAAATACCGAATCAATTAATTAAAAATAAGATTTCAGTACAAAAAAGCTTGCATACAAAGCAAAGCATTTTAAATTTTAAGAAGAGTGTAAAGTTGGAAACCTTCATTCAATCTCACCGTTAAAGACCTGTAGTTAAATAAGAGTCTTAACTGTCTTACTCACAAAGGACTTCTTTACCCTGTCACTGCGGCACTCACTACCCAACTTCAGTACCAAAGTATTTCCTTATGATACTATACTAAAAGCCCAAACACCATTAACGAAAGGTATCTGACAATAAACAGAACAGGTACTTTTCAGGAATAAGATCTTTACATTTATGTGCAGTTTGACCCACATGCAGGACTACATAACAGCAAACAGCTACATTTTGTGAACTTTTGACAAGTACTTCAACACCTAAGTTGAGTTTGCTACTAGATGCTTACAAAACTAACAAATTAACAATTACAAATGTACAGTGCCCACAATTAAAACAACTAAAAGACATGTTAGAAATGCTCTGCTCCTTAACATAAAGAGTTACACTGACACTGGTACCTATTTCCAAAGTTTGGTGTTACACAACAGACTTTAACAGCAGCCCTTCCAAAGGCCATTTCTGCAGAAATATAATTACTCAAAGGAAACAAAAGCACTATGTTTCAAAACAGTGCCTTCCTCCAAATTTTCTAAAGAAGGGAGAAAGGCAAATACCTGACTTTTTGTAAAAACACCAAGAGCATGCCTTTTTTTCTGAGTAAGGGCAACACTTAATTTGCATGAAGTGGGGGAGCTTAAATTTCCATAAAGTACTAATTTTTGAAGAAATATACATCCACTATCTTCTTAACATAATTTTGCATGTTCTGGGGAAAATAATCACTATTTTGGGAGGACATGCATACAAAATTGTTGCTTTTCTGAATGTGGAAAAGGAACACCAGTAATTTATGAATTCTATCATCCGCAGCATTACCTGTGTAGTCATAATGTTCTAAGTACTGCAGTCTACACCGAATGTTTCAACGGCTACAACTTTTCTAAATGATCCACACCTCCCTTTCTTCATAACTAACCTTTCCTATGTCATATACATATATTTATTTATTTATTTGGCATTTGTTTACCAGGAATGTCTAACTGGGTCATGAGGTACCCATTTCAGCAGAGGCCCAGGGAGAAAAGCTCCAGATACATATGGTTAACAGAATGAAAAACTAGACAGACATTATAAAGCCGTAACATTCAAGCACAAATATGAAAACAACACATTAGTTTACCAGAATGTGAACTTAACAAACATAAAAAAGTCATAACATTCAAGCACAGCATTTGAAAAAACTGTACATTAGTTTGTCAGAATAAAAACTCAATATACACAATAAAGTCATAGAGTTCAAGCATAAATTACATGGAAAGCCTGATAATAGGAAGATGCATCATTATTTACATAATAGATGATTGTTATAATGATTATTAATATTCTAGAGGTCATGAAATATGATAACTGATTACACTGGTGAAGGCGTAGGATAGTACGAGTAGAGAAGTGTAAGGTGTGAAAGAGAGGATGGTAGGAATAGATGTGGAAAAGGTATAAGTGTAACCTCAGGGGAGTATGTGTAGAGGAATGGAGGGGAGGGAAGGATTTTTATTATTTATTATTTTATTATTTATTTATTTTATTATTTTATTATTATTTGTTGACCGGGAATGTCCGACTAGGTTCCACAGATCCTGTTTTCAGCAGAGGCCCGGAGAGAAATGCTCCAGAAGCAGAAGGATAAGTTAGTAGAGGGGATAAAGAGAGTTGAGATAGATAAAGGTATAAGACTACCTCAGCCTGGGCCCATAGAGGAGCAAATCCAATCTTTGAAGAGGTATTCTTTTATAGAGGTTTTGAAGGAGTGCAAGTTAGTAGCAGTTTTGATAGTTAAAGGAAGGGAGCTCCATAGTTTTGCCACAGAGCAGGAGTAAAGGCTTAGGCCTGGGCTTTTGTTAGGTTTATAAGTTGTGAGGAGATGTTTGTCTTCAAATCTGAGATGTTTATTTGGGATATAAAAGTTTATTAATGGGCTAAGAGCAGGACAAGCTAGTGGGTTGTGGATGATTTTGTAAACCGCAGTAAGTTGTACATACTGGAGGTGGAGGGGGCGTTCAAGCCATCTTAGGCAATGTAAGGCTTTACAGTAATGAGTTAGAGGGGTTGTGTTTATGGCAGTTTTGGCAATTTTGTTATGGAAGCTTTCTAGTTTTTTCTTGGGGAGGTCTGTAAGTTACATTGAATTGGGCCCCATATAACGGCTGGCCAGGGTAATTTTGGTAGCTGCTGTGAGGAAGTTTTTATTCCTGTACAGCATGCCTAGTTTTTGGTGTTTTTTTTTTCTTAATGCTGTTTTGTATGTGTAGGTCAAACTTGAGATTATCGTTAATTGTGACACCTAGTAGTTTGGTATACTGAACCAATTCAGAAAAGATCTTGAAGTTTGTTTCATTGGAGCTATGAGGTTTATGGGTGACGAGAAGGAGCTTTGTTTTTTTAGGGGGGGGGGTCAGTAGGAGTTCAGCATTGGGGAGCCATGTTTCTATGGAAGAGAAAGTTTGTTGCGTTATGCGTTGTAGGTGAATTGATGTGTCTGATATGCAGATGATAACGGAGGCATCTGCATACTGGATTAGCGTGCCTTCACAGGAGGATGTTATGTAAGTTATTGATAAAGACATTAAATAGTAATGGGCCGGATAGATCCTGGAGGTACATCTGTTGGACTGATACGATATGGGGAGATAGAGCCCTGCCATTTTACTGCTTGCTGCCCATCAGCTGGGTAGCTAGAAAACCAATGAAGTGAGGAGGAGGATAGACCAATGCTGGAAAGTTCTTTAAGGAATTTGGGGTGAGATATCACATCAAATTCTTTTGACAACTCTAGAAATACTGCAGATACTAATTTGCCAGTGTCATGGGCTTTGTTGGCAGAGTCCATGAAAGATAATAAGGCTGTTGAGGTGCTGCGTGCAGGTCTAAAGCCATGTTTAGTGTGGGAACGTGGGTTGTGTGTAAGATGGTGGAGAAGTTGTAAGTACAGATATTTTTCTAGAAACCTAGAGAGGGAGACAAGATTGCAATAGGATGAAAGTTTGTGATGTCAGTGGAGTTGCCTCCCTTAGGTAAAGGGATAATGTGTGATCTTTTCCACAGGTTAGGGACATGTAATTCAGCTATGGATCTATTAATTAAGGTTCTAACAGGGAATGCTATTGCCTCTGCGACAGGCTTTAGGTATTCTGGTGGGAGGCTGTCTGCTGAGGTTGAGCAAGGTTTTAGTTTTTGTAGTACTTTTTTTTTAATTGAGATAAAGGGATGGGCTGAAAACTAATCTGCGGATGGCTTGGTTTTTGGTTATGACTGAGGGGTTGTCTGTGTGTGTGTAATGTGTGGGGTGAGTGGAGGTTAGTATTGGGGTACTACTAGAAGTAGTCAGTGTGGGTGGAAGTTGGGTTTACTTTTAGGTTGGATATGGACTCTATGATGTATGTGCTGAATTCTGTGGCTGTTTGAAGAGGTGGTATACTGGGGTATGGAATGGGATTATTTTTATTTACTGGGTTGAGTAGCAATGTTACATAGGACCAAAATATCTTAGGGTTGTTTTTATGGTTATCTTGAATGTAGGAATAGTATGATTTTTTTGTCATGCAATATTTGTCTTTTTTTGTTTGACTGCATAATTGTCTATATAACTGAAGATTTATGTCATTTAGTCAGGCAGACCATTCTTTGTCCCTGTCTTTCATTAGAATTTTACATGATGGGGTTGTGTGGCCAGGATGCTGGCAGGTTAACAGCAAATTTTCTTATATCTACTATCTTGATAAAATATCTGACAGAAAATTAAAAAAAACGGGACTTCTAAACTTATGAAACCCATCAAGTAACCTCTTCTATAGTCCTTGAAAATCTACATCGGATTACTTTATTTTAATTCTTCGATTTTTCTGTCAAAATCCAAGCAGAAAGGACTCAGATTTCTCTTCAGAATGAGTTATTCAAAGAACACACCACAGGACCGGGTAATGAAGAAGGAACTACAAACCTTACTGTACTATGCAGGATCTATCTTTGTAGTTTGACAAAATGGACAATAAACTTGACTCTTTCAAAGAAAAATATACAAAACAAATCGAGCAGTTTCACAAATTAATAACACAAAATAAGACTCTGATTGCTGGAATAGAGGAGACACTACATGAAATGGAAGGCAGGCTGACTGAAAAGGAACATCAGCTTGATTTTCTCTCAAAACAAAATACTTTTTTACTAAATAAACTACATGACCTAGAAAATAGGTCAAGGAGAAACAACCTGCACATTTATGGGCTACCAGAAAAGACTAAGGAGACTATATTGTACATTTTCTTACACACTGGTTACCAAATGCTCTGAATTTACCAGTCTCTTTTTTATGGAATTGAAAGAGCCCATAGGTCACTGGCAGTACCTTTACTTCCTAGTAAAGCAA
Source organism: Protopterus annectens (assembly GCF_019279795.1). Taxonomy (NCBI): domain Eukaryota; kingdom Metazoa; phylum Chordata; order Ceratodontiformes; family Protopteridae; genus Protopterus; species Protopterus annectens. The sequence goes on along the minus strand of NC_056732.1, from coordinate 1,497,734,533 downwards.
ATAAAAGTCCAAGATCAGTAATAGTAAGGTTTATTTCTTCTCAGGACAAGGAACTAGTGCCAAAAACTGCATTGTCAAACTTTCCTGTTAATGATTACTCATCAGAGGTAATCTGTAAAAGAAAGGAATGTCCACCCTTAATAAAAGAATTGAAGAAGAGACAATTCAAGGGTCATTTCCTATTTCCTGCAAGGCTTAACATTTTTTTCCAGATGGTGCCAAAACCGTTGACAACTTGGATGCAGTTGTATCTTTTTTAACATCTAACAAAACTTTAAATCAAAACAGAAGAAATTGACTGGACTGTTTTTTCCCTTAAACATCAAGCAGAGAGGAATGAATGGAAAAAAGCAGATAAAAAGCAAGAGAGTCTAAATGATAAGTGACTTTTAAATAATTGTTTTACATATTTTCTTCTTTTACAGCATACTCACATTATTCAAAGGGAGCCACACTTCAGTTAAATTGTAAATATATGAAGCTTCCTAACATATACAACAACATAATTGTCTTTTAACTACAAGACTACAATCCCAAAAGGAAAAAAGGTAGACAATTTATTCTTGTTTATTTACTTTCAATGTTACTACTTGACATATAATGCTTGAACTAATAATCTACAGATAACTAACATAGTTTACTAAAGTAAATAATAACAATATAACACATAAAATAAAGCAATGATTCAAATACTTAATAGTTTGTTTTGCTGACACAGTTTCAAACAAGCTTATAAAGTAAAAAGGAAAAAAAGGAATATAAAAGAAAATGACAACTTCTGAGCAATACATTACACTGAATGTTCTTTAGTGTACTGTAGATATAGAAACTTAGATGCAGCTTAAAGAAAGCAACTAAATGAACATTTAAACTGTCTATTTGAACATACATAATTAATATTGATTTCTCAATATGTTCTAAGCTTAAAAAGTTATGTACTTGTGCCTCAGAGGTTTCTCTATGAATGCTTCATGGCTTAAAATGCTTTAATGTTTGATGTACACTTTAAACATGATAAGGAGTGCTTTTTACTTCTCTAGTCAAAATGTATTACAGTTACAATAAAACTAATTTCTGATAGATGTAAACTTTTTTTTAAAATGTACATAGACTTGTTTGGGCTTATAACCAGTCACAGGGAAGGAAAGTTCTTAACCACTCCACAAGCTTGGAACTTGTTTAAAAGTTTTCAGATTGCTTACTTATTTGTTCCTTGGCTTCCTGCCAAAGTCGCAAGATGAAAAGCTTGTCTTCTTGTTCCTAGGATGCTTTTTTTTCTCATTATTAATCTCTCTAGAAGCTGAAAATTCCTTTACGACCATGCAAGTGCTCAAAACTGAAAGTAAACAGGCCAAGGATTATGTAAGCACTCGGGTTAAGGGTCAAGAATGAGCTGCTTGAATTTTTCTGCTTCTTAAAGGGATATCTACCTAAAAACATGTAAACCTGTACTAATTGAGCTATAGTTAAAGTAATGGGAGATTTATTAATAAGTAATTCAGTAAATTTATAACAGATATGCAGTATGTTTGATTTTAATTTAAAAAGTTAGAAAACTGCTGTAAATGGATAACATATAAAAAAGAGAATGATGTGAAGCAGATAGTACTGCTACACAATATAAACACTGGCAGTTTCACTGAGTTCAGTTATAGAAATGGAATTTTGTCAAGTTTTTTACAAATCTGCACTGATTTACTGCTTAATTACACTAATCTGAAGGATAAATATTAGATCACCTTTGCTAAAACAAGTTTGATTAAAGGGGCAACTGTTGAATATTATAAGTAAATGCTAAAATCAATGTAATTTGCACTATTTTAATGTCAAAATAATATGAGTAATATAGTGATATGAATATGTTTAAAGTAGTCTCTTGGATTTGAACTCAAAGATTGTGAAAAAATATTTTACATGAAAGGCATATAAGATATAGTAAGCTTCTTTCTGCTAGACAGAATGTTTAGATAGTTGGGCTAAGAAATGACTCTTGAGGAGGGAGTGTTAGAGGGTACACTTGAATGAGTAGTCTATTCAAAGCTGGGGTTTGTTTCCCCATAGGAGGGTTACTCTGTTTTTTATCCCAATTTTTAATGTTTTGTTGAGCAATTCTTTTTTTATTGAGTGTCTATGAATTACAATTACTGTAATACATCAAATGAAAATAAGACATTCTCTCTAGTTAAACATGTGTGCTCACTGGTAAAAATATATACACATGACTAGCACTTTAAGTAATAATAATAATTTAACTATGAAAAATATATTTCCATTAATTTAAATGGTTTGAATAATACTTGTAAAAGGGGAAGTCATCTGAAGCATTTGAAAATATTTAATGCACAGATTATTTTTCTACAAGAAACACACTTTATACAAAATGACATAAATAAAATCAATACTAATAGCTATGCAGTTTTAGTTAGTTCTCATTATAAACAAAAGAGGAGAGGAGTAGCAGTCCTATGGAAAAACTCAATCTTAATGCCAAAAATTTTAAATATATACCACGACAAAACAGTGATGTTCTGTTTAGGAACATTAACCATAAATGGGAAGATATACATTCTAGTAAACATGTACTGGATACCTGGTTTAGGTATCAAAGTAGCCAAACAACATTTGGAAGATATCGTACATCATGCTGAAGGGGAAATAATTACAGCAGGACACTTTATTTGTAAAATGAAGGATTGGGACACTGATGCAAAAAACACACAAAAGAAAACAGCAATATCTAAGGTACTATCTGAGTTTATTGAAACGTTTAACATTGTAGACACTAATGAATATGCTGATCCTAATACTTTATTCTTTATACATTATTCTCATTGTTGTGGCACACATTCAAGAACAGATAGAGTATACAAATCAAGAGAGCTAGCCTCAAAGCTGGATAAAGTCAAACACATGCCCATTGTCAGACCATAACACAACCGCTTTTGACTTAGACTTGAATATAAAATGAAGAATAACTGTAACTAGAATACCTTCATACATAACAAATCTAAAGGATTTTAAAGAATTTATGTTAAACAAATACAAACATTTTTAAGCATAAATCTTAATGAAGATGTTTCTGAAATATATATATATATATATATATATATATATATATATATATATATATATATATATGGGACTCTTTGAAGTCATACATCATTAACATGGTTCAATAATAAGAAAAAGCAATGGGACAAAGACTTACTGCAATTACAAGCAAGAACTGATACACTAAAACTAGACATCCAGAAGGGAAAGATGAATTTAAAAAGAGAACTAGAAGACACAAATAAAACATATCTTGGGACACTACATCATAAGGCAATGATCAACCTAGAGAAGATCAAACTATGTTCTTATTTGAGGAATCCCAGGAATTAAAAAAGAATAGCTAATAGAACTAAAACGATCATAAGGGCAAATCAGACAAAGGAAATATACATTCCAGATATTAAAAAGTAAGTATCCCACTTAGAAGGGATACTAGTAGTATTTAAATCATATTTTTATAAGGTTAATACCCAAAAGGAGAAGACAGAACCTCAAATCATGCTAAAGTCTTTCTTTAGTAAACATATTAAAACCAAACAGTGATGATCATATAAAATTAATAGACAAATAACTGTGACTGAACTTAAATCCCAGATTAATAATTTAAAGCTAAACAAAGCACCTGGCATAGATAATATGATCCCAGAAATGTTTAAACTACTAATCAAGAAGTACTAGCATTATTATTAAAAGTGTTTTTATTAGTAAAAGAAGGCAAATATATTCCTCCTTCTTGGAAATACACAATAATATCACCTATTTTGAAACCAGACAAAATGCAAATGAATGTTCATCTTACAGACGTATATCTTTACTTAACATTGACTGTAGGATGTTCATGGCAATACACGAAGCTAGAATGAAACAATTACTTCCACTATTAACAGACGAAGATCAAACTGGCATTATAAAAGGCAGAAATACATATGATAATCTTAAAAGAATCATATCTTTAATTGATTATATTAATTATACTAAAAATAGCATGACTATGGTCAGTTTAGACATAAATAGTACCTTTGATTCTGTTCACTGGGATTATCTATGGTTAGTTTTAGAAGAATATGGTTTTCACAAAAATTCATACTATTATTTAAATCACTTTATGGAAAATCCCTAGCATATATAAAGATCATACCTCTCAACCGTACCAAATTCCTCTGTATTTACCAGTTTTGAGGACAAAATAATGGGTTGCCACGAATTCTTGAGTGGCCTCTTTATTATCCAATTTTTTGCGATTTTTTTTTTTTTTTGATAAATTAAAGCTAAGTTGGACCTGCAGACTGCCAGACTATTGGAGATTTGGACTGTCAGTCTTTACCACTCCTATCTGGCACAGTAGTGAATGGAGTCAAGCTATGCAGCCATTTAAATTTAACTTTACTTAAGTTCTACTTCTGCCAAGTACTTTTGCAGTCCAAAGTGTGTCCGGTTGTCATCCGCCCAGCGCCCACCCATGTTCTGCACACACGCTCCCAGCCAGGAAGGTTACTTTCTCCAGCAGGACGACCACCTCCAGCCCACAGTAAGTAAAAAAAAAAAAAAAGGAGTTATTTATTGGCTAATAGAACTGTGTCTATGTTCATCTGTCTGCAGAATTGCCAATATTATTTACTATGAGTGCAAAATTACAGTTGCAAACTAAATAACACATTTTAGCCAGGCCAGACAAATACATCTCAACCAAATATCTCATCTCTTTCTCTCCCTCCCTCTCTCTCTCATTTTCAGAGACAATTTATTTACTCATTTTTGTTACCTTATTTGCCATTTGTTAATATGACCTGGGCCACAATGGCAACAAGAAAAAATTAACAATAAAGCAGTGAATTATAACACTGACATACAGTTAAATATGTTTTTAGGTGGCAAAAATGTAACTTCAGCACAAAGTAATAACATTTTCAAACCATAGCTAAAAAAGTATGTTACCCTGTGATGAACAATATGTTACTGAACCAATGTCATAGGCTTAGCTTATAGAATTTTGTTTGCAAAGTCAGCCATACTGGTAAGTATTACACCATCCCATAATCCATACAGCAGTCCAGCTGTATTTAATTCAGTGACACTACTGTCCACAGAACTAGCATTATATCAGAAGTAAAATGTTTATGTCTTTATATAGAAGAGTGACTTTTGCAATCAAGAATCCTTGTGCCAACCACAAAAATATAACCAGAACATCATAGGTGTTCTGCAGGTCTAAATTTTCAAGGAAGGAATAGTCCATAGTTTGTAAAACACACGTGATCCTAGAATTGTCTGCCCCCCCCCCAAATAAAAAAAGAATAAGTATAAAGGAGAAGAGTGATCTTTGCGATTCACCCTCTTGGTTTTCGACTTGTGACTGTGACTTGGGTGCAGACACTTCAATAAGGAGTCATCACGGATGGCTAGTAAGTCTATTGTAAAGCTGTTGCTTTTATTTTCTAAATACCATCACAAATCATAGGGGAGCTGCGTTATTGTTTTACTTGGCTAGTGTTTAAAACAGATTGGTTCACTACTTTTGGTACAACCTATCAGGAGTGCAGCCAGACAATTTCATTTTTCACTCAGTCAGCCCCCACATGCAAAAGCATGCACATCTCTAGCTGCTGCCACTTAGGAAGACATGGTGGATCTTTTTGAATGGTACCCCCCTACTGTAATCAAAAATGTAATTTTCTAATTAGTAGACGTAACTGTAAGCAAGCAAGACCTTTGTTGTATGCGCTAACTTAGGCATCTGTAGATCTTGTTAATGCCTATAAACCATAGCTTCACTGAGAGCTGGTGAAAAAAATATGTAATCGCTCAAATATACCTGGTTACTTGCTTGACTGGGCACATAAATCATCACTTCCATCATTTCTCGATTGTCACCAATTATGCATTAGGCAAATGTCTGATCATATGACAGATGCATTACGGCTGCCTCCAGTACAGCCCATCATACTGCCTTTACTGCCTCTCTTTTACTAACTAGTTCCTATTATTCTCTGCACCTGGGTACTTGCCCTGCTTGGTCGCTAGTAAGGCAACAGTGATGACTTTGTCAACCAGCCTTGTCCAGCTGGGTTTATGCTTTGTAATTGCATTTGTATTTATTAGGAACTGCGGCTCAGTCAATTGTGTAGGCTATGGTTTTCTGTAAGCATATACTCTCATCTCATTGTTGAACTACAGAAGGAGAAGCAACAGGGTATGCTCCATTATGAAGAGATTTTGAGTTTCCCGCTGCCCTGTGGCTTACTCTGCATCCCAGTCCATTTTCCTTCCTTTCAGTCAGAAAAGTCAGACAACTGGACTATTTAGTTATTTAATGTACGGCACAGTACACAAAGGATGTCCGAACAGTGCTTACACTAACAATGTACCTGTTTGTGCTTTTTTCCGGGTTGGGGAGAAGAGCCCTCAAAAAGAGAATCATCTGCTTATTACAAATTTAAGAGAAGGATGAATATAAGCTGTAGAAAAAGGATGTCTTTTGTTGTATTTTAGTATAATACCTCTGCAAAGTTTTTCTACCACCTTACGAGTTTATACCAGTTCTCAATAGTGATATGTTATGAGGTACACAACATATGCTCATACCTCTCAATCTCTCAGAGCAAGAAATCCGGACAAAGGCACAAATATAGGGACAGATTTTAAATATTACTCCTGTAAACTCAGATAGTTGCTAGAATAACAGGTTTTGCTTTATTATGCATTTTCTGAGGGATATGAAGTCTGAAATCCAAATACCTCTTATTATTACTAGTTAGTGACTTCAATCTTCATGCTGATATCCAACAATTCCATTGGAAGGGGTGGGGTTACATAATTATTTATGCAAAGTTTATGTTAATCAGCACTCCAATTTTTGGCTAGTTATACCTACCTTTCATGCTCCTTTATCCAGATTTTTGCTGTCTCCAGGCTAAGAGATATGATAAAGATAGGATCATCCTTTTCTAAACCTATAGAGATTATTTTATTTATTTATTTTTATTTTACATTTGTTTACCGGGAAAGTCAGACTTGGAACAAAGCCAATTTTCAGTGGAGGCCAGGGGAGAAAGGCTCCAGATGCATGTCTTTGTAATAATGTGGGAGGAAACTGGAGCACCCGGAGGAAACCGACACGAATGCAGGGAGGACATGCAGACTCCGCACAGAAGGCACCCCAGCCGAGAATCAAACCAGAGAACCTCTTGCTGTGAGGCGACAATGCTACCGCTGCACCACTGCACCATCCATTACTAAAGGCACAAAATAGGGATGCCCCTTGTCACCACTATTACTTGCCATAGTAATTGAACCTTCTGCAAATTGTATTCAGATGGACAAAAATATTAAGGGCATACAAATTGACAACAGTCTAGAAACAAAGATTCAGGTGTTTGCAGATGACATTCAGATAACTTTTAAAAGACAAAGATAACTCACTAAAATCTCTACTAAATACAACTGAACATTTTCAGAGACTCTCGGACCTCAAATTTAATGAAAATGAGCCAAAGATGCTACTTATAAATTACAGTAAAAAAGATGTAGATAAGGAATTTTCTAAATATATAGCTTTAGACAATGAAATAAAATACTTAGGGCTCACATTAGCAGATCAACTAGATAAGACAATAACAATAAACGGTTCCCTATTAGATGAACAAACGCTTAAAATGTCGAGTACGACACGCTCAACAGCTTTTAAGCGAAACCTCAGAATGTTGAAACAAGGAGTTCCAAAAAGTTATAGTTGGCCAGCCATCAGGAAGCCAACGGCTGACATCAGAACGTTCACCCTATCTAGCTGTTCTTACAGTCCTCCACTGCGGTGCGGTCTCGATGTTCACCCTGAGTAATGGTATGACAGTCCTCCACTGTGGTGCAATCTCAGAGTTGGTATATTTAATTAGGGGGATGGGGGGGTGAAACCCCCCAGTTTATTTTGTTTGTCGATTTGTTTTTGGGGGGGGGTGTTTTTTTGGGGGGGGTTGTACAGTACATTTTAGCTGTCAGCCGATGGCTTCCTGACGGCTGGCCAACTATAACTTTTCGAAACGCCTTGCTTCGACATTCTGGGGTTTCTTTTAGATGAATGTTTGCTTAAAAGCTGTTGAGCCTGTTATACTTGATATTTTAAGCGTTCATTCATCTAATATAGACCCCAATAAACTACACTAATATCTCAAATAATATTATAATACTTATTCAGAAATGGAATAAATTATTTTTCACAATGGAAAACAGGCTATATATAATTAAAATGTTTATTTTCCAAAAAATATTATATTTCATACAAGCCTTTTCTATTCCTCTCTCCAAATCTTATATAAAACAATTTAACAAATTAATGTCAAACTTCCTGTGGTATCCTAGTAAACCTAGAATAGCTTTGAATCGTCATTTAAATGACTGGGAAGCAGGAGGAATTTGTCTTCCAAATATAGAAATGTATACACTGTCTTTTAACTTAAACAGTCTCATTATGGGTAAATCATTACGTGTAAATACCACTTACTCTGCCAAATGGAAACATATGCATGAAAGGATATGGCTAAAATTAGGTCTTACATTGCCATCACAATATACAGAAACGGAATTGAATAATTTTCTTTGGATGATGACAGAACATTTTGTAGAAAACAAATGCAAGAATATAAGTTTCAAGTTCATTAACAACAGATTAAAGGGATATAAAGCCTTTATGAATAGCAATCCAAACATAAAAGTCTGGTCATTCTTGCTATATCCTATTGCATGTACACAAAATAACATTAAAATATTTGATATAAGCACAAGCATTAAAATTCTTAGGAACCATGGACTGAACTGTTGGTATCAGTTATTAGATTCTGGGAAAGTTTTAACAATGGAACAAAAAAGAAACTCATTTTTTTAGATAATGATCTATGGTTAAGTACATAGGATATAAGGCAATACATTTTTAACAGATTAGAAACAATGCTATTAAAACACAGACAAAATGTACCTAAACTTATAGAGCACACAATCTTCTTAGCAACACAAGCTACTTATCAAACATCTATAAAATAATCTAAAAAAATGAAGATATACCATAAGGAAAACTTCTGGGACTTCTATAAAACAATCAACAATCAAATTCCAAACGACAAGGATAAAAAACTAATACCTCTTTCATTGCAATAGAAACTTTTCACTTGGAAATGTATTTATAGGTCCTATATAATGCCATATAAAATGGAAATAATGTTTAAACAAAATATAAAATGATGGGCATGCAAATGGAACTTGAGAGCAGACTGGTTGTATATGTTTTGATTGTCATTTGCTTAAACCATTTTGGAATAAAGTTAATTATTTCTTGCAAATAGTTCTTAATGATAACTTTGAACTGTTTAAATCTTTGATTTTGTTGAATGCACCCGTACCCCAATGTGTTACTAGAGCAAAGTTCTCACTCCTATGGACACTACTAGCTATAGCAAGTAAAACTATTACTATAAATTCGAAAAGTGAGATTTCACCCACATTTAAAGAATACAGAAACCTTGTACTGAATGTATCACACATGAAAATAAAAAGCATTCGAATGAGACAGAAAGATCGCATCGTATTACAACTCATGGTAAAAAGTGATCAAAATACTGCAGTGAGATGACTGTTATACTACATAAAATGAACTTCGAATGGAAAAATGTATGCTAGCTTTATAAATTTAGACACCCTTGTAAACAGTTTGTTTTTATGTTACAGTTGTTGATTTTACATTGTTGTTAACCTGTGTAAGTTGTGTTATATACTACAAAGTTGTGGAAAATATACTCATTTGGAAAATTCAATAAAAGAAATTATGAAAAAAAGAATTTTAGATGACTTGGTGAGCCATGGGGCATGGTTACCTTTTATTCTTTTTGTTTGCTGAGGGGCTAGGGAGGTAAGCATGCTTAGGAAGGTGCTGTTAAAATGTTCAACTGCATCATTAAGGGGAAGTGTTTTTAGGCTGGACTTTGCTGAATTTTTGTAGGTTGCATATAGTTTTGAACCTGTGTTGCTTTGTGAGTTGAGTGATAGTCCTCTGAGTATAGGCTGCTAGGTGGTCACTTAAGCAGTTGGGGAGTGTGCCTGAAGATGTAGACTTACAAGGGTTCAAGACTAGTATCCAGTCCAGGGTGGAGTGTTGGATGTTAATTTTACTACATCTAATAGGAGTATTTATAAGTTTGTTGTGTGGTGTAAGGTTAGTGTCTGCCAGTCAGTGTTAACATCCCCTAGGATAATGGTCTTGTTCGGTATTGTTTCAGATATCCAGGCTAGAATATTTTCTAAAATGGGAATGTTTTCCCCCCCCTAGAGGAATGTACAAAAACAACTGTGCAGATGTTCTCATATGAGTTAAGTTTTAGAAATGCTATAAGTATTTTGGCTGTGCAGAATTTTGGTACAGTATTTGAGTATGGGGAAACTATCAAGTTGTTAGGGAAATTAGGGCTATTCCACCACCTCTTTATGTGCTCTATCTGCTCTGACAATGCTGCAACCAGGGGAAGAATTTCAGTATATTTTTTTCTGGTTTTAGCCAAGTCTCTGTAATAGCAAAGATGTCTGGGTTAGAGTATGTTAACCCGGCATGAAAGAGCCTGTTTATTGCACATACTCCTGATATTAAGAGCAATAAGTTTTAGTTTTTTTTGTTTGTGTAGAAGGAATGGGACCTGGGTTGGGGTGAATGTTCCCCCACAAGTTTGTTTCCTTTCATAATAAATCTATCATATGGCAAAAGGACTCTGGATATCATCTATGGAAATGGACTTTTTTCTCAGAAAGCAAGGGGTACGTTTTTAGGTACAAAGGCACTTGCATACATTATTTCACTGTTCAAAGCATATTATACATGCCTTGACAAACTCATTGTTCCTGTTCTTAATAACAAATTCCAGTTATGCAACATCCACTACAGTCATAGCAGAGACACACAACGTCACTTTGGTTCCACTCGTCTCTGGAAATCTTTAATGCTCAACAACAATGTGCAAACCGTACGTCTGATCTTAACTCGCACTGAGCTATTCCAGCTGAAATTCTTCTTTTCACTGGCATATGCACCACAGGCACCCATAAGACATGCTGCGATAAGAAGCACGGTCTAGAAGCCACCCACACAGACAGCACCGACCATAATATTTTCCAATAAGCAAAATGACTGATGAAGCTCAGAAAACAACTCTTGAATAAGTACTCAAAAGAATTTCCAAGAGAAAGATATGAAATAAGAACATGCGATCTGAAGATAACACTAAAGTTGTGAGCTTTCCAACTTTCCTTTTTTTTGTCTGTTATTCAGAAATGCTTCTGCTAATTTCATCAAAGATGTCATCATAGATATGTTTGCATCATGGTTTAGGATTCTGAAAATGTAACGTACATGTATGCAGTTCAAAGATTACAGACTTGTGGTCAATTTCAAGGAGGCCCATACCACTTTCAGACTGAGAGACATATGGTCATGACATGCACTGGTCTTTGCATACCACTTAATAAGCACGAAGCAGCAGTTTTCTCATTTTCCTGTCCAAATGATGCAACTTTTTGGAGGCCAGTCAATCATATCAATACTGTAAATTAGACGAGGAAGAGCAAGCTGATTTGCAGCTTGAACTTTATACTCAAATATCAAGGTAGTTTTCAATATTAGTCCTTCTCATCTAAAATACTCCTTATTTAGCTTTGTTATTTGCTCAGGTTGTGTTGTTGACTCTTCATGTACTCCCAGATATTTTTATACACTCACTCTTGTTCAAGTTCTTTTATATCACATATGGGGGGGACTAAAACAACATTTTCTACACTGTTAATGTTTATTGTATTTACTCTATTACTTGTCCAAACTCTGTTTTTCTCTGTAAAGAATCACTACAATTGTATGCATAACTTGTTTGCTTTATATTTTGCAGTCCTGGGCTGAACCTAAAACAGGTCTATCTTTGATAACAAATAAAATAAAAGAAAATTAAAATGTAACCACTGCACACATACCATGCAGTCTTTCCTCCCACACTCCCCACCCATATTTATAAATAGGTATGTGTAAACACACACTTTACATACACACACATATAAATATATATGTGTGGTTTACTATTGTTTCTTCAAACGGCAAAACACTTGTCATTCGTAACAACGAATAGTAACACCGAAAATAAAAAAACATGAACAGTGACAATGTCAACCCGAATGCCCAACACATTTGAGTCGTCATTGTTGCCAAAAGCAGCATGTCATACCCGTACAGGAGCTGATGTACAGCGGACTCCTATAAGACATATCATGGTTTTGCACCCCCCACTTATATATTCTAACTCCGAGATCGCACTGGAGTGGGGATATGGATGAATTTCCAACCCCCACTGTACCGCGATCTCCATACAGAGAGCCAAATTACACTTATGCGAATGCAGTAGTGCATTCGCATAAGTATCTTCGACTATCTCATCAACTATTATTTGTGCGTTCGACATTCTGATTTTCAGCACACTGCTGCCGACAGACTGTAGTTCACACAAACAATAGTAAACCTATATAAGTATAAACATTCAAAATATAAGGAGACACAGCCTCAGAGAAAATTTACATTGGTGAACAATACTGAAACCTCCTAGGTTGTGTGCAGGCTCATATAAGGAATATGGTAGTATAGGCGATGAGGGTATAGTCTCCCACACTGGTAGGTACGGGGGGGGGGGGGTTCTCTCAGCAAGATGCTTAAAGTTCTGCACTAAAGTTTCTTGATTTATGCTGTCACAATCCTGAATATACAGAGAAGAGTTCCTATGAGAGCCATTTGTTACATGTAGTGATGGATTATATTATGGACAATTCAGGTGGCCACCAAAGGCTCTTGTCTCCAGGAGCACCATGGCTGGCTATCCAGTGTACTGTCTTAGGCTGTTAGTTTGTTATGTTCAGCACTGGTAACTAATTTTATTGCCAGTGTATATACTAAACATATCAACAGTATCTTAAGTAACAAGTATTTTTTTTAATGTTTTATTGTTTTTACATTTAAAAAATGTTTTCAAAAACCACCACATTAGTATTTCTTAAGGGTGGTTAACTAAATTCAGTCATGAGCAGCACCAGGCAGTAGTCAAAGGCACAAAGTCATAAATGTATACTCCGTTGTTCCCAATATTATTAAATGTTTTTAGGATCTTGGCTGAGTTTTTTGCCATACTAATGGCAATGACAATTTTTGGGGATAGGGTGGGACTACAAGAGAAAAGAAGGCTTCTGCAACCTGTCTTCAGTCCAGTCATCAGAGTGAGAAAGGTGTGGGAGTTGTATGGCAAGTGATCCGTTAAAGTACATTATTGTGTGTGTTTAAACTGGTGGTTACCTTTGTGAGGGATAGAATCACAGTAGTTCATCTTGTATTTTTGTAGAGAGGGATGAATTTTTAGTAACTTTCTTATTACAACAGAATATGGCATGCAAGTGTAACTACAGTACGAGAGAAAAAGAGAGAGACAGAATCAGTGCCTGCATACTTCGCTTTCTCTTCCTCCCAGAAATTAAGACTGTTAATGTGCATCCAGCTGGGGAGCACCTTTCTGTGCAGTTTTTTCTCATGTCTTGGTTCCCCTATTCAAATACACACTGCACTAGGAAATGCAACGAAACCTTGTGCTGACAAATATAAAACCTGATGGGGTGAGTACTGCACGAAAGGGAGTTATTTGCAGTAGTTTATAACAAAAGTGAGTGCATTTGCAGTACTTACTACATACTGTAATATAATAAACACAAACACAGTATTACATTTTTATCTAAAATTTCACAAAAAAAAATTTACATTCTAAAAACTGTACAACCTAGGCAAAGTGTCCAGTCACTTTTGTTCAGTTACACATGATCTTTGACAGCAATAAATTCCTTCCTTGTACTGTTTATTGAGATGTTTACAGAAATAAAAAAAATATTTGTTTGCATTAATATAAATATTAAATATATTTCAACAAATACAACTTACAATGCAAATATCAATTTCAGTTTTCATTAGCGCCCATCTAAGGTTTCACCTGATGTTATTTAGTAGTTTGTTAGCCTCTTGATTTTGACAATATTACTGCACATATGGAAATATTACATATCTTCATAATTAAATATTTTCAGTATATGAACAGTGACAATGTATTTTTTTCTGTCTCTACAACATTCCACACACAATACCCCTCAATTTCATGTGTCTTTCTCATTTCTGAAAATCTGAATGTGAATATCTGTCTAGCAGTTAGTTCAAATGATTAAGGCTCTGAGCTTTGACTCCTACCACCTCTATCTGCCTACTGTATGACTCTCAGTACGTCACTAAACTACACAGTTCTCCTGAGTCACCAATGTAAAGGGACAATTTGTCCAGTGGGCTCACCCAGTCAAAACATATGAAAATATTAATAACAGTTGCTTACATTTTGCAATATTTTGTCACTTTTAGTTTTCAAATGTGTCCTTGAATGCAAGTATTCCACGTTCCTTTTGAGAGTAGGACAAGTTTATTGTATTATGCATGCAGATGTTACTCTTACTAGTTGTCCACATGTTTTGCCAGTGATACCTACTTTTCAAGGGCCTTTACCAAGACTTTCAGGTTGAGAGGTATCACCATCTGAGATGCACTCATGCTATACCTCTCTAATTCTTGGATCAAGAATTCTAGACAAAAGCAAAATTAATTGGAAGAAAAAGGGGCAATTTTTACAAATTAATCTGATTCCCTTAAAAAAAAGAGGACAATAAGTTTGTGTCAAAATCTACTTATATAGCCAGTAGCGTGGGTGTGTTCAGTCCCCCCCCCCACACACACACACACACAAGTCTGCATGTTGTAATTATATCAGTGTTTGTAATCTGTCTGCTGAGGGCCTCCCAGGATTACAACACCACTGTTTCTATTTGGACTTTCCCAATTACATAGCCTCATTTAACATAAATTGCTCGGAGAAACTCTCAATATTTCCTGGTCAGCTTTGGGAGGTGTGCAGGTTGGTATATTCAAGGCCTTGTTTGCAAAATGAGCTTACACACAAACACATCAATTATAGTATTTGTCTGCCCTTGTGCTGGACTACTTATTACACCTCATTATACACAGCTTGTTGCTGAATGGCATCAGGCATCTGGCCTCTTTTCATCTTTATTTATTTTCACACACATCTTGTACCTCAATAAACACTAAAGCACTACAAAGTAATGGTGTTTTAATCCATATATCTCCCTTACATCCACTGTCAAACATTTGTGGGGAAACAGTGAAACATTAAACAGAAATCCATCTATCCATCGACAACCCCTTTTTCCCATTTCTGCACATTGGGTTGGGATGCCACTTCAACAGTGACAACCACCTACAGCAAAGGTTTACACTGCCAGATGCATTTAAATAAATAAATCTCCCTTAGGTGCTGGGAGACTTTTCTCTTGAAATCCCACAAGACCACTGCTTGCGTAAACAACATGCATTTTAGGAAATACTGCAACTTCAAAACAGTTGTTTTAAAGCGATTTGCATTCCATCCCCTCCTCCCTGAATAAGTACGTTTGTGCCAGTCTGCCATAAACTTAAAACTTTACTTTGTGTTCAACATGTGCTTTTTAAAGATGTAAATGAACTTAATGAGGCATAAAACCTCTTACTCAACCCTAGAATGTGTTGTGGCAAACATGAAACACCTTGTACATCACTGGGAAGCATAATCTCTTGTTATTTAGCAAAGAGACAGCCCTGGGATTGATTCCCTCAGTCTCCATATGCAAGCCGTGTCACTCTAAGCAGGTTTTTAAAGGCTCGGGCGGTTGTTGGCCTACTATATACCTACAAACCTATAAGACCCCTGTTATCAGGGGATGCAATTGGGTTGTGTTGTGTGGCTAGGCATATAAAGGCCCTTGTGGTTATTAGCCTAGTATATACCTATGAACCTATTTCTAACATCAGCTGATATAAACAAACATCAGTTTTTTGTGCTTTTCATAATTTCACACTATAGTCTAAAAAATATATAATGCTTACCAGTGAATTCAGTTTGAGTAAGTTACTAATGTACAATAGTCTGAAGATTAAATATTTCCTAATCAGTTAGCCAACTGAAACTACAAGCTATAATTTCAAATGAAGTAACATATTAAAGTAATGGCACCTTTCAGAATATTTAAATGTTTTTTTCTGCTACAATTTATACCTGTTGTAACTACTACACAATATGGCAATAATCCAGACAGTTACAATCATAACGTAGTAATGATCTAAGATGTCTTTCACAAATACATTTAACCAGTGTTATAGTTGTAAATGATTTTTATACTGTTCTTGCACTTTATTTACTTTCAACCTTACTTTTAGTTATCAAGAAAATGGCTGAGTAGAAGCATGGCTTCAAAACACCAAATATAATATAAAATTGCCACCAAAATACCAAATATAACCAAAATATGCAAGGTGACCAATGGTCCCAGTTTTTCCAGGACAGTCCCAGTTTGGAGGTCTCTGTCCTGGAATCCCAAACATTGTCTTTGGGACACAGAAATGTCCCAGTTTAGTCTGAATGGTATCTGGCATTCATAGTGTTGCTTCAGTAAGTGAACCAAAACAAAAACTTCAGAGGCAGTTTCGTGGACTACAAAAGATTCTGTTGGGTCCACAGTCAGAATACAGACAAGGCAGGTGGTGGGAGAGTTATATCCATGATAAGAAGAGGAGCTCCTTTAGTAAGTAGCCCAACAAGAAAAATATAAGCTGGGCAGGTATGTATCGATCCATGTCTACTGGATGGCAGAGCAGATTACTTTAGCAAATATTTACTTGCCCCCCAAAACAAATTTAAATGAAATAAAACAACTGTTGCAGACTGTTAGGTATGCAAACCTCTTGATGCTGCTGTCAGGGATTACTCTCACTCATTTCTCTGTCTCTGACACACACACACACACACACACACACACACACACACGCGCGCACATGCACTCACACACATGCGCACACATGCGTGCACAAGCACGCACACACATGCGCACACACGTGCGCACACATGTGCACACACGCGTGCGTACACACACACACACACACACACACACACACACACACATATATTATTTATAGCCTTGTCCAGATTTCTTGCTGTAAGAGGTTGAGAAGTATGCACAAACATCTTAATCGCTGCTAGGGGATCACACGCTCAATGTCACTCTTCATTCTCTCTCACACACACAGTCTTGCGCGATCGCTCTCACTCAGTCCCGATCACACACACACACACACACACACACACACACACACACACACACACACACACACACACACACACACACAGTCACTTCCTCATTCATACATGCATTCACTCAAACATGACCGTTCTTACTCTCCTGATCTCTCACACACACAGTCACTCCCTCATTCATACAATCACTTACACATCTCACTCTCCTTATCTCTCACATACACAGTCTCTCGCTCTCACGCTCTCTCTCTCTCTCTCTCTCTATCGATCATACCTCTTAACCATACTTCTCAGCTTTTCACAGAATGTCCAGATATTTGACTCATATTTTAAGACTGTTCCTCATAAAACTTACGATTTTCTTGTAAGTCATTAAGGGTTGAAGTCACTAAATAATTAGACATTTGAGCATCATATCCTTCAGGTAATTTTTATTCTGGCAACTTTCTAAGTTTATATTAGCAATATTTAAAATGTATCCATATTTTGGGCCTTTGTCCCCCCCCCATTATTTTTGACTTTGTCCAGATTTCTTGAGCTGGGAACTTGAGAGGTATGCTCTTAACTGTACAGATTTTTGCAGAATGTCCAGATTTTTGTTTCATATTTTTGGTCCATTTCTCATAACATTATGGTTTTCTAGCAAATAGTTGGCAAATCATTGAGTATTTAAGTCAGAAAATATTGACAGAAATTTGAGTTTCAGACTTAATACCTTTCAGAAAATTTGTGCTAATGTAAAACCTGTTATTCTATCAACTTTCTAAGTTTGTAAAAGCAATATTTAAAAAGTGTCCCTAATTTTGGTACCCCCCCCCCATTTATTACTGCTCTGTGACCCTTCCTCACCCAGTATCACACCATGTGGATTCCATGGAACGTGTTCTGTGTAATGAACAGAGAAGAAAATGATTTTCTCAGCAAACTACCCATATAGTCAATCCCCCCGATGCATAGCATACCTCTCAACTTTCCGTATTGTCCAGATTTTTGCCTCATATTTTTGGTCTGCGTCTGATCCTCATAAAACTTATGGTTTTCCGGTAAATCACTGAGGACTGAACCAACTAAATAATGTCATACTTTTGAGTTATAGGCTTTATATCCTTCAGATAAAGCATGTTAACACAAAATCCTGTTATCCTTCCAACTTTCTAAGGTTAAAAAAGGAATATTTAAAATATGTCCCTATTTTTGTAAAGATGTTCCCCAGAATCTTTGAATTTAGTGCGGCAAGGCATGTTCCACATGTAGGGAGCAGAGATTAGTGTAGGGATGTAGGCCTAGAAATAGGCTGCAGCTTAAGTGTCCCGGTTTAGATCGTGTAACAAAACGGTCACCTTGAAATTATGTCACTTGCATCAGAAAGAAATTGAGGCAAAGCTACATATCATCCATTTAACTATGGTACCTCAGACTTCTCCTTCAAATGACATTCTGTAGGGAAATCATATATACTGAGAACACAAAGATTGTTTAATGATTGGGATATCTTAAGTCTTATTCAGTCCAGACAGAAAGTCCATGTCCTTCTTTTGGACCTTGCAATCTGGAAAATAAATGGAACAAGAGTCTCCTGGCAAAGCAGTACAAGGCTCAGTCCACATGCTGTAAAAAGCACATGCCAGAAACCAAGTTCATTACATCATTAACCAATGTAATGAAACTTGCTCCATGAGCAAAGCAGAGGCTGCTTAACTTGATCATTTCTAAGCCCTATAGATACTCCTGGAAGAGATTTCTACTTGTTTGTGTCCACCTCTTCTGCAAAGAATTAAGCATCAGCCTCACATTCAGAGGCAAAAAATAGCTTCCAGTTGACCAGATGGATAGACTACATAATGCATCTACCATCTGGTACAGCAGCTGCTGACTTGAAAGAGCAGAGATTTCCATGGACAAGAACATGGCCGCTGACACAGGAGCTCTGCTCACTACATTACACAGAAGGGTCTTTGCCCATCATCTCGAGATTGCTGGATATCCTGTTAAACAAGAGCTCACACATTCCACTGATAGTGGGCAGTACATGTAGTTGGAGGAACTGGCAATAGCTGGGTAGCACCACAACGTAGACAGATAAAGCTCTAACTATGGCCCATGCAACCAGGGTGTGATTAACAGCTCAGGCATCTGAGACACTGGCAGGGAGGGATTGGCATGCCCATCAAAGGGGGGAGGGCATTCATCATCTGTGTATAGATCCACAGACGGCAGTAGCCCTTAGATGTAACACGCGAATGTGGGGGAGGGGGATAACAAGAAAAAAAATAATCGCCATGGAAGCAATCAAAGGGACAACCCTCCAGAACGTCATTAGTTTTCATGGTGGCCCCAACCTCAGAACTGAGACAGTCGGTGGCAGACAAATATTTCCTGAAAGGTCTAAACATTTTTAATTCAATGGGTAAATTCAAAGGAAAGGATATAAAGTAAAATATGTGGTTAAACCGATAATGTTACTATCATGGTCGAATGTGAAAGAAACATGTTTTTTTCTAGGAAAATGGAAGCAGTGATAAATGACCAGTTTTATATATCTATGCACATACACATATGAGAATATGATATATATAAAAGCACTCAATCTCGTCCTAAATTTACAGCTCAACTAAAGGTCATCAGCCAAATGTCATTGTCTGTCATCCAACCATATCACCTAACCTGAAATACACCACCTTCTCCTACCAGTAACATTCTTACTGCTCTCATACATACACTTCTCATTCACATACATTTTTGCTTAACATAGTTTCCACAGAATCAGTCTAATATCCTTCAGTCATCCTGTCACACCTACTTAGTCAACTCAGTTGTAATGATCACACAGGTACCTCATTATCCAAATATGATATGTCTCGATTTACTCATTTACTCTACATAATATATATTGCAATTGTATATACTCTTTACATTTTTGTTAGCTGATGTGCATTTTCATTGTGGTCACTGTTCTATCACACACACGCGCACACACACACACACACACACACACACACACACACACACACACACACACACACACACACGCACACACATGCAGACACACACACACACGAGGCTGCATTATATTCTGTCAAAAACATAGAATGCAGACAGCTATGATTTGAGATCCTATAACAAAGTTCAAGTTATGACAGAACGTGATTATTGATAATGTCTATATGGATTGTAAATAACAGTGATGGGTCAAATGTTAAGCCTAAGTATCTATATTCAGACACAAAAGGGGCAGTGTTATTCTGGGTGTCTTTAAAGTATATTGTTCACTTTCAGAAATATCTTTTCAACTACTTTCATTTCCTATTAAACTCCTCATCCTACAGTTGCAAATGATTTTGCAAAAAATTAAGTTAACAGTGTGTTGTTTGATTTTTTTTTTAGTTTCACTGTTTAATTATTTTTTTCAATAACCCCACCCACAGAAAAATGTCATGGTAGGTATTGGGCAGTGTTTTGCAAATGGCTAACAGAAGCACTTAATTATTTGCAGGGAGAGATACTTATTTACATTGTGGTTTGATTACTGCATTGTTAATTTTAAGCGTGAGGTGTTCCACATGCAAAAACTGGCTGACAAATTGACTTTATAGGAAGAAACTACAATTGATACATTTGTTATGAAAATATAGTAGTTTATACATTAATTTAGGAAGTAAGGCATTGTGGGTTTTGTGTTTCATGAAGTCATAGCAAGCATTTTAGTCTTCGAGAAAAAAAGCCAGAGGACATCTTTATCAACAAAATAAAATGAAAACACAATATACTTTTTGTACCAACAACTGTATAACTTAGTTCTGTATATGGTAAGGAGGTTACATCCAACTTCAAAGGTTTGTTATTATTTACTCTTGATTCAGAACATGATCAATATGCTTTAAGCAAGATGAGTTGTAAGTCTGTTACCTTGTGTGGAACTGCAAATAGCACGATATACAGTAGAGAGTCCATTAACCGAAACATCAGTTATCCAAACCCAGTCTTCCCAAAGCTTTTGGGTAGGAAAAATCATAAAGTCTGAATATGTAAACATTGTACATATTAGTTTCTGTATGTTTTTTTGAACTTGTAGCCTGCTTGCTTGTGAAAAATATTCTTTATTGTGCAATGGACTTGTTGAATCATTGAAAAGTGTATTCCATGAGTGCAGAAAAAAAGATTTTAAAAGTTTTATATCCAGTTCAATGTATGTTTCATTATCCAAACAATTTGATTATCTGAACTACCCTTGGTCAAAATTAGTCTGGATAATCGACTCTCTACTGAATGTCTTTTTTTTTTTTTTTTTGAATTAATGAGTGGTTTATTATTCAAGGGCCACTGACACAACTTAGCAAAACTTGTTTGATCTTGAGATTATAAGTCACAGTAGAAGTTATTAGATTCCAGAAGTAAGGTGTCATCCATATAAAGTGTAAGTTCAAGTGTTGATAAATCAACTGTTAAATCAATAATTAAGAAAGAATGAAAAAGAGAAGACCTGGCATTGAGGCCTAACTTCTACAATAAGGGTACCAAGGGATGCGAAATGGTTACTGCAGTATTCTTGAAAAGATCTATGTGAGACAGTTCATTACCCAATTAATAGCATTGTCTCTAAAATTATGCCTTTTGAATTTGCAGGCTAAAATTTTATGGTATACAAATTTGAAGACACTGGTCATATCAAAAAGCACTCCTGCAATTAGGCATCCCTCATTCAAATTACAGTACATGTCGTCTGTGGTTGAAAGGAATGCTGTTGGGGGTACTAAAGGCATTGTGAAAGCCATGCAGATGGTCAGTGAGTAAGCCACTGACATGCATAAAAATTTGTTTAAACAGGAGTTTTTCAAATATTTTTCCAATAGGAGAGAAGTAAGAAATGGGTTGGAAGCCTGGAGGAACAATCCCAGATGTGAGTGAGACATTAAACATGTGGGTGAGTGATGATTTTGCAATATAGTTGTTGGAATTTTTAAGGAAGTAGGATGAAAGGAACAGGAACTAGGTGACACAGGTTTCAAGGTTTTTAGTTTTAGAAGTTTTTTAGAGGTTAATGGAAAAAATTTTTAGGAGTCTTCAGAAGTTAATGGAAAAGGTTTTTGAACTTTTTAGAGGTTGATGGAAAAGAGAAGAAAAATGTTTGATGAGGCTGAAGGTCAGGCTGATATACAGAATAAATCATTCGCTGCAGTAACTGCAAAACAGAAGAGCAAGGTGCTGATGATATGTTCAGTTCATCAGCGTGTTTGCAGATAAATGTGAATACAAGTAAAACATACAAATATGTGATATATACATACATATAATGATCCATGAGGTATCGGGATGTGGTAGGCATATGGACGAGGACAAATGGAGAGATGAGAAACATGCTAAGAAAGATATTAACAGCGTGGATGATCTCAAAAGTTATGGTACAGTTGACAGTAGTATCTGTACTACAGTGTTCACTTTATCCCTAGAAAATGGAGACAGTTGTGCCATTTCAGGGAGGAAATGTGTTTTTCTTACAAAAGAGTGTATCTAAAAGGTCCTATACATTTAATTTGTCATTCATACTTCTATTCTGGAAAAGGAAATGGGAAAAAAATCAAATCCTGTTAGCGGAGCTATGGAATGTAAGACTCCTAACATACTGTCACAATGTTATGAATGTAAGGGACCCTTCTAATATTCTAAAAAAGCACATCACCAAGTCCTTCAGTAACCTGTCTCACAGTAGGCTGGTGAGACCAAAAATGGGGTGGAAAGGAAAGTTGCTAACTAATGGAAAGTGGGAGAAGCCACTTAGGGAGAAACCTCCCTAAATAAAACAAGCAACTACTAAAAAGTTTGGTGATGGGCTGATTACTCTGTACCAGATATCAGTCAAGGGTCAAGTAGCAGGATTACCCTATTTTTAAAGAATCCAAGACTGCTGCTGCAGACAACAGCCATGAATGGAAGGGCTAGCTTCTAACAAAACCTGATGGAGCTTACCAGATGGATACACACGTTGCAGCTGGGGTTTAATGAAAAAAAAAAAAAAAAACGTGTGTTTCAATGGAGGAATATAAGAAACATAGTAGAAATTATAGTCATGGGGTGGACAAAGGAAGGGCATGAAGATTATATTCACATCCTACTCTGTATCATTCAGTATAGTGTGAAAAAGAGACTGTCATAAATATCAGGTGAAATAGTTAATGGACTGGACAAGACAAACACTGAGGTCATCCTCCTACAGATAGGGCATAATGGGTCTATATCAAATGCTCAAAGAGGCATTGCAGCGAACGCCTCTTCATCGACACATACACAGCTAACACACAAAACCGCGGATGCTGACATTGGTGATTTCTTTCTGTGGGAAAGAAATCGCTTGGCCATCCCTGTAAGTTTGCTATTTTCCCCACTGTAGTGCGATCTCAGAGTTAGTATATTTAGTCGGGGGTGGGGGGCACAGACCCCCCATGTTGGGGGGTGTGGGGGGTGAAGCCCTCCACTTTGTTATGTTTGTAATGATGTGTTTATGTTTTGAGGCAAGCGATTTCTTTCCCAGGGAAAGAAATTGCTAATGTCAGTGTTTGCGGTTTTGTGCATTCACTGTGTATGTGTCAATGAAGAGGCTTTTGCTGCAATGCCTCTTCAGTTATATGATATAGACCAGCATAATTTAGGCTGCATCAGAAGTAATGCACTGAATTCTGGTAGCCACCAAGGCAAAGGAAGAACAGGTAGTTAGGCAACATGTAACAGCTACCCTAATGCTAAGGAGAATGCAGTGAGTAGCAGATTAAGAAAATTGGATGTGGCATCTACACAGTGAAAGAAGATAAAGGCACATACAATATACAGTGCCATGAAGCAAGCCGGATGAATGAAGCTGATGTGAAAATGACACAGGGAGATAAACATAGATGGCAGCTCCAAACTCTACAGTTCAAAACTAACTTTAAGATGCATTATTTATTTTATTTATATTTCTTAATCAGGGTGAAGTACTGATCAAAATGGAAATTTTTTCGAACTCAGTATGGGAGCACTGTCTTGTTAAACAGCAGGTAAATGGAGACTGAAGGGATCAAACCCTAGACTACAGCATGCAGCATTAACAATTCATAGCCACTAATATGTGTTATGGGATAGTTTAAGAGCTCTGAAGCACATGGTATAAGAGAATGGTGGCATACATATCAATACAGGGCTTCAAAGGTCAGGTGCATGTGCCATTACAGAGACATGGTTTAAATCTGCAGAAAATACTCTGGTAGTGCAAGCCTTCATTGTCTTCCACACATTTAGACCATTAGCCACAAAGACAGAGACTAAAGGTGGAGGTGTCTTAATCTACATTATCAACAAATATACCTCTAGGTTGGTTAAACAGGCTCTCTGGAGTTTATCCACATGCAAATCACCATAGATAAAGTCTCTTATTGTATCACAGAAAGCTAAAGTCACAGATCCCTTAACTTATACCTAAACTTGCTGGAGGCAATCACCATGCAGCCAAATACCCTTTTTTGGGAGACAAACTACCCCTCCATAGACTAGAAAACATACACTACCTCCAACTTGCAGGCACAACATTTCCTGAAGTTTATTAACACAAATATGCTTGGTCACCTAGTGCACACTCCAACCAAAGGTTCAGACATACCAGACCTAGTACCCACCAGTATAGGAGAGGGCTGCCCCGCCTCCATGTCATGTCCTCACTAATGAAGTTGGACCACAAAGATATCTCCATCGAAATAAAAATCAACATGGAAAAAACAGCAAAAATCTATAACAGTTAGGAACTATTCTAAAGCAAATTACATCCTATTAAGTGATAGTCTGTCAAAATTCAGTGCCCTCTGAACCCTGAGTTCACAACAACCTATGCAGAAATATACAGAGAAATCCTGTATGACCACATAAATGGCTGCATAGAGGCTGCTGTACTTACCAGAAGTAAGACAAAAAAAACACACAGTGGTGGAATCTAACCTTAACAGGATACATAACAAAAAGAAAAAAGTCATGCTCAAAATCAGAAAGAGCAACTCTCATAATGGAAACAGCTCTCAGGCTAAAGACAACCACAAGGCCTTTTCTGAAAGGAAGTAATAGTACCACTTTACTCAGCCCTTATCAGACCCATCATTGAGTACAACGCCTCCTTCGGAATGTACCTGGCCAGGCATATGCAACAGATGAAAATGCCCACAGAGATTCCTCACCAAGAAAATCCAGGGTATTAGCACATTGCACTATACAGATCACCTTCAAACCCTATCTCTGTACTGAGTCTCCTATAGGTTACTGACAGGTGATCTATGCCTGGCATATAAGGCATCCTCAGATCCAGCCTTGATAGACCCTTTGCACATCCACAAAACGAACAGCACCAGAAACACTAGATCTAAGGATTTATACTTCACTTGCACATAAACAGAGCATGCTAGTTAGACAGATACGTGTCTCAAAGAAGCCCACGCTCTGGAATAGGCTCCCTACTCATGTGAAGCAGAGTCCATCCCTAACCATATTCAAACATAACCTGGACCATTAGATGGGAAATCAAAAATTCACCCCCAGTTTGGCTCCCATGTCTCTGACAGAGGCTGACAGTAAATATTCCATAACTAGCATACCCCACCCACCACGTTAAATCTTTAGAAAGCTCCTAACATACCACTCCAAATAGACACCCATGTTACAATGGGACACAATTGGGTTGGGTTGCACAGCTAGGCTTATAAACGCCTTGGTGGCTGTTAGCCTAGTGTGTGTGTGTGTGTGCGTGTGTGTGTGTGTGTGTGTGTGTGTGTGTGTGTGTGTGTGTGTGTGTGTGTGTGTGTGTGTAAGAACAAGTCAAAAGTAGGGGAAGGGCAGACACTTAAGGGCTACCTTAATCCAACCTGAAAGAGCTACTAAGACACTGAGGGTGTCATAGGTAGGAAGAGGAATGTTACATCCAGTGTGGAAAGTTCTACAAATCAGACTTTCCAAACGACAACGACCTTAAAACAAAGAAGGTCAGAACTGTGAAGTGACTATACTTAAAGTATTATGAGGGGAAACTGAAGGGCTCCTGCATGTAAAGACTGCAACAAGAGAACAAGGAAAGCACAAAAGAAAGTATCACAGGCCTAAGGGACAGATATAAAATGGATAAAAATCAACACATTGCTATTTTTTTGCTTGCAAAACAAAGTATAATCACAATGGGTGGCTACATAAGCGATAATATCAGGAAGTTCTACAGTAAAATTTCATGGCAATTACATGAAGCAACATGTAAGGAAGCTGCATGGAAGTTCTAATGTAAAAAATGGTGGCAATTACATGACACAACCTGTAAGGAAGCTACATAAATCATCACATTAATGAAATGTAAGTAAGCCTGGTGCATGTATTAAAACTGCTAGTAGAATGAAAATGTCTGAAAGCAAAACCTAGAGAATTAGTGAATGCTATTATTATTATATAATTGAAATGGGCTACCGCATAAGCCTTGCAATAAAAAAATAAAATTCCTTCAGCAATATCTCTACTAACCATCTCAAGACAAAATAACAACACTCTCTTAGTCTATGCAGTCTCAATTCTGGATCATTGTAGAAAAAGGTTCTCATATTAGCTCTACTTACCCAGTTAATAGATCAGTAAGTAATACACAATAATATATACATTGGCCTCCAATTTCCCAAAGCTACTAGATATTAAAAAAGCTATATTGTATACTTGTTTCCCACCCTCCCCATATCTTCTTATTTGATATGTTTTGCCCCTAGTACTGTACTTCCTATATCAGTGCAGTCAACGATGTATGGGTATGTTGATGTTTTGTTAAAAGAACAAGAACAGTAATCCGAAGACTTCCAAGATGGCTGCACACTGAGTAACAGCTTAATTCTCTCTCTCTCCAAGTGTGAAAATAGAAACTCAGCAGAGAAGGCCAGTAGACTTGTGTTTATTGGTAAATTTCAATAACTGGCTAGTAAGTGTACTTTATGGATGCCAAGAAAAAAGAAATACAGAGGACCTGGAAACAAAATCAGCTACAAAAAGTGAAAAGAAACACTGACGGGGGAAGGTTCTGCAGCTGTTCAGCAAAAAGCAATGCAACCTTCAGACATGAATTCCAGTAATCTACAGGAAGATATAAGACAACTGCACACAGATCGGGTTAAAATAAACAAAACCCTGATAGAGTACATCAACACAAACAACAAAAAGCTGGAAACAAGGAAGAAACTTTAAACAAATATTCAGATGAAGTGGCAAATCTGCAAACAATCAGATGCTGAAATGAAGAAAAGGCTGGCTGAATATGAGACTGCTCAAGAAGAGGTGTTTCAAAAAATTATAATACAGTTAGAGGACAAAAAACATGGGGAAAACCTGAGATTTTCAGCTATATCAGAGAAGCTGGAAGGAACAGACTGCATTCATTTTATGAAGGTACAAATAAGCAACTGGAGTGGTATTCCATAGCAGGAGTTGTTAGTTGAAAGGGCACATCTGGCTATGGGAAAGCAACCTAGACCTTTAATAGTAAAAATGCAATCCTATCAGCAGAAGGAGTTGATTTTGACAAAACTGTGGCAGAAGAACAAAGTACTAAAAGTGGGAGACAGCAGATTGTTTGTGGAGAATGACTGTTCACTGTACACCAGGCAGAAGAAAAGCAAATTTATTCCACTATTCAGGGAATGTCAAGCTGCAGGTGTGAGATTCAAACTGCTGTACCCAGCTGTCTTCAATGTATTCTTCCCTGGAGGGACAAAATAATTTTTTGATAAAATACATGCTAAGAAGGAAATACTAAAGTTTGTCCAACAAAAAGTGAGCTGTGAAACAGAAAGAGATTCTGCTTCTTGTTCTTCTGATAATAAAGACCACCAAGAGACTTTACTTGTGAAACTTTTTCCAGTGTTTCAACAGAAAACTTGGTGAAAGAAGGGAGCATGAGAACTGATTATAAGAACTGAAGTGCGTCGAAAATGAAGCAGTGACAGGATCTGGGAGATGTAGATGAACAGTAATAAAACCAGTAACTTAATGGGATTACAAAGCAATAATGTTGTCTGTGAAATAAGAAAGAACAAGAAAATCTGGAAATATTGGACTTTTTCAGAATTTGTTGGACTTGTGGTGGACTATAAAGCATATGTCCTACTTCATGTCATTAATGTTCAAAAAATTCTTTGGAGAGGGGAAAAGGAGTGGAAAGTAAAGTTTTGTTTT
This sequence comes from Protopterus annectens, assembly GCF_019279795.1. Taxonomy (NCBI): domain Eukaryota; kingdom Metazoa; phylum Chordata; order Ceratodontiformes; family Protopteridae; genus Protopterus; species Protopterus annectens. The sequence goes on along the minus strand of NC_056732.1, from coordinate 1,497,706,046 downwards.
TCTTATTAGCACTATTTTTGTGGAGTATGGCTTTCCTTGCATACTGTAAAGCAAAGTTTTCTCAGTCATTTTTAAGTGTAATGGGGACTGTACACAGATGCTGCTGTTTCTTTTTCTTTTCTTTCTCCTTTCTCTTTTTCTTCTTGTTCAGTTTTAAGAAATGTAGGCAATGCAATGATAAAAAGCCTGGTTAAAACAGCATGACAAAAATAATGCGCTTTTTCTCATTCTTGCATGGGGAAAAGACTGGATTAAGGACATTAGACTGATGTAGAAACAAGAGTAAGCAAGTAAATGAGAAAGAATACTGAATATTATGAGGCTTATTTCTAGCAAAAACATGTATGCTCAGTAGCAATTCTGCAGCTGGTCTTCATGTTTCCATGGAAACAATCTGATAAAGAACAACTGACTGCCTGGTTCTCATGCTTCCATGGAGACAATCTTATAACGAGGAAACTGGCTACAGGCTGAAGGAGTGTAACTTGCTGAAGGAAAAAAAACTGAGAAGAGAAACTGGCTAGGATATAATATTCTCTGAAAGCATTCAGGGGTTTTCTCAGCTGTGAGAGCTATAAAGAAAAGACAAAACCAATTAGCACTTAGTAGAGGCACAGACTGTACCATGCATCTTAACATGTTTAACCTTTCTTTTAGGTTAACTCAAATCGGTGAGTGTGGCTGTCAGTTTGGGGACTTTTGTTCCTATTAGGAGGGTAAAACAGTATTTGAAGATGTACAAAGTTGTATGTATTAGTATTAAGTTAATAGGTTTTAGGGGGTATTGGGGTTCTGCTTGTTTTTCTGTTCGAGGGCTTTCAATAAAACAAAACGTTTTGGAATATGTAGCATAAGCTCAAACGGATATGACAGGAAATAACTGTATAAAAGTTTAACCTGTCAAAGATTGAATGCATGTAACACAAAGGCTGGAACTATACATTTAACAAAAAGCTGTTATACACAAAAGGTGAGAATACCTTTTTAATGCAATGATGCTTTCTATACCATCTTTAAATATCAATGGTCTCACAGATAAATGCAAGAAGGAAAACTATAACAAAGGAGGGTAGATTTGTGAAGAAATTTATGAAAATATTTGGCATGGAAGATATGAATTCAGTAACAAGAGTTCCGAGTGAATTTACATATTATTCTCCAAGATATAAAAAATGGGCTAGGCTAACATATTATTCTCCAAGATATAAAAACTGGGATAGGCTAGACATAAATTTACATTTCACAGAAGCATGTGCATTTAATTGGAAGGTCTTGATATGCACCCAATAACTATTTCATATCATGCGCCAATAATATACAAAATTAATACACAGGATAATGAAATAAAAATGAGACACTGGCACTTTCCCACCAATATGTTGAAATGAGAGGAATTTAAGAAATGGGTAGTGGAGATTATTCAGGAGCTATTAGAAAGGATAGAAATTTCTTCTGAAAATATAGCTAGGGAGTGAAATAAAATTAAGGTGGAGTTTAAAAATAGGGTGCAAATAAAAGAAAAGGAGCTATGGTTAAGAAGTAACAAGAATTACTCAGAGGGACTGACAAATGATAAAGTATTATTGCAGATTGAGGGAATCTCACAGAACAAGAAGAGGATCAACTGCAGAATGCTAAGCAGAAAATAAGGTATTACTTCAATAATATGCGTGAGTTTAGAAATACTATTAAGCAACTGTTTTTTGATAATAACAGTAGAGAACAAACACTTTTAGCACAACAACTCAGGCAACAGAAAGTAGAAAGGGCTGTCACCTTCCTTGTTATAGGCTCCCTAAGCTTGGTAACAACAAATCCTGTAGAGGTATTAGAAATATTTCGAAACTTCTATGAAAGTCTGTATAAAACAGAGAAATATGGAAATCAAGAAAAGATACAAATGGAAATATTTAAGGAAGAATTAAATATGCCAAGGTTAGCGGTAGATGAGGCTCAATTACTAACAGGACAGGAGGAGAACAGAAAAAAAATTGTGATGTACTACCAATCAACAGGAAAGTCCCCAGGAATAGATGGTATTCCTGTGGAAGTTTGGAAGCTAGGAGGAAAAAGACTGATAAAGATCTGGAAGGTTTGTTTAACAGTATTTTAACAGGAGAAGTACCAACACATCCTAGAATAAAGCAGTGGTGTCTGTAATACCTAAAGATGGTAAAGATCCATTAGACCCAGCTTCATACTGGCCCATTTCAATACTAAATCATGATTGTAAAGTGTTTGTGTCTATAATGGCTAAAAGAATGGCAAAAGTAATGCCAAAATTGATAGATATGGATCAGTGTGGTTTTGTGGAGGAAAGGCAAACATTTGACAACATTAACAGAACACTGATGATCCAGTGGGAAGCAGAATGTAAGAAGATACCATTGTTGTTGTTGGGTCTTGATGCAGAGAAAGCATTTGACAGAATAAGCTGGGACTTTATGAGCAGGGCAGCAGGGCAATGGAAGCATTTGCATTTTCTAAAAAATGATAAGGCTGATTATTGGAATATACGAGGGAGTGGAGCCGAAAATTAGAGTGGGTGGAGTCCTCTCTGATAATTTCTGCTTGAGCAGATGAACCAGACAGGGTTGTCATCATCCCCCTTTGTTATTTGCATAGAACCACTGGCAAAGAAAATAAGGGACAGAGAAATTCAAAGATATAATTGGTATGGTAATCAAGAAAAGCTGGCTCTACGTTCAGATGATATTATTTTATACCTAACAAAACTAAAAAAAAACACTACAATATTATGGAACATTTTGAGACAGTTTTAAATCTTTTTGGGATACAAAATCAATGTAGATAAAACAAAAGCAATAGCAGTAAATTATGTACCCACAAACGATCTGGTTCAGCAATATCTGTATTTATGGCGACATGATAAAATGAAATATTTAGGAATATGGATTAAAAATGATTCTGTTGTGGCAGCTAAGAATATGTGGGAAGAAACTAAACAAAATATAATACACAAACTGAGAAAATGGAAGCTGTGTTATAGGGATATGGATAGTAAGATACAAAGAGTCAAAATGTTTTAGTCCCTTTAGTTTTATACACAGGTCAGGCATATTTTTATATTAGCCAGAGGAGAAGTTGTGGATAGCCATTATTAAAAAGCTGAAAGACTTTACCTGGGAGGGGAAGATGGCAATGGTCAAGTGGGGTAAGCTGATTCTTCCAGTAGAATTGGATGGATTGGGATTACCCAGTTTGAAGGGGTATTTCAAAGCTACACAGTTGAGGCTCCTATACATAGCACAAGCAGAAAACTATAATTCAAAGTGGAAATGGATGATGTTGAAATGGAGAAGCTCAAGAAACAAGGACAGACTGGGATATGGATGCAGGCCTTTAAGGAGAATAACAATAATCATACAGATTATGCCACATAAGAGGAAGAAAGTATTTTAAGAACTAAGCCAACACAAGAATGGAAAAGGACAGTCTGCCTATGATGACAGTCTACCTATGATGACTGCAATTAGGAATATAGACAACAGGCACCGGATTCCAAGATGGTGGATGCTCGGTGAACACCTTCTCCACAGAGCTTCTATCAAGAACTAACATATTCTGACTAAAGCCAATACTCTAAATGTCTGAGTGAAAATCCTGATAAATAATGACAACCTCCATCCATACTATTAATATACTGGTAGTGTTTCATTATCGTCTTGGCGCTAAAAGTCACCAACCTACAGACTAATATATTGAAGGAATTCTCCACATGTGTTTTCCTGCCTGAATGCAACTTTCCATCCACAGTGTGCCCTATAAACAAAATCTCGACATCAAGATGTCCAAAGTTAAAGAAACAGAAATAATGTAGAGTCAAATCACAAAAACAAAACTTTCTGCTATTACATCGCCTGAAAAAGAGCTAGTATCCAAGAGACAAAAAACGGCTAAGCAACAAGAATCTCCTAAACAAGTTCATAGGTTCATACTAGGCTATCTGCCCTAGGGCATTTATAAGCCTAGCCAGAATGTGTTTGGCTTTCGCCACCCATTTTAAATTTATTTTGCTATGCCCTTTTTTGAGGTTAGTATACTGTGCCTCTGTCTAACAGTGACACAGAAGTGATACCTGGGGTAAACCTACGATCTCCCATCCACTCATCAAGATTCCTCTTGAAGAGAGTCAATGAGGGACTCTGCCTAACCTGGACTGGGATTTTATTCCAGAGTGAAGGGAGCCTCTGGGTTATGAATCTGTCCCTCCAGCATGTCCTATTTATTTCAGTGCTGAGGTTCAAGTCTCGAGCTCGTAGCTCGATGGGATTTGGATTTTCTGAGGTGCAGCATGTCCATTAATTCCGGGTTGGACATGGCTTTATACGTCAGGCACAGATCGCCTCTGAACAAGCGGTATGCCACTGAGTAGAGCTGGAATTTCTTTAACCGGGCAGCATATGGCATCTGTTTGAGCCCTTTGATCCTCTTGGTGAGGTACTTTTGGGGTCTTTCCAGTTGCTGCAGGTGTCTGGTAAGGTACAGCCCAAAAGGGGCATTGTACTCAATTATGGGCCTGATGAGGGATGAGTAAAGAGGCACGATGACCTCCCCTGATCTAGATGTGAATCCCTTCATGATTAGGTGGGCTATATAAAATGTTTTTCTAACCACTTTGGCCACGTGGTTGTCAAATGAGAGATTGCTATCAACTTGGGTCCCCAGATCCCTAATTACTTCTTCTGTACTTAATGGATTACCACCTATGTGGTAATTTGTGGGCACTTTGTTTTTGCCAAAGGGGATGACTATACACTTTTTGGCATTTAGCCTGAGGCCATGGCTCTGGCACCAGTTGTCTGTTTCTATGAGGCCCTTTTGGAGGACGCTTGTGTCGGCTGGAGAGTCGATTATGGCACCCAGTTTGCAGTCGTCTGTGAACTTGGTTAGCCACAGTCCTTCCGTGTTGGCCTGTACCTCCGAGAAATATATACCGAACAAGAGAGGTCCCAGGACTGAGCCTTGTGGGACACCACTTGTAACTGGTTTGGAGTCTGACATGGCTCCAGCAATTCTAACTATGTGGGTTCTGTCCTTGAGCCAGTTTGCAACCTATCTAGTGACATAGGGGTTTATATTTAAGCTGGTGAGCTTATCTATAATGCTCGAGTGAGGTATTGTATCGACGGCTTTTGCGAGGTCCAGGTAGGCTGTGTGGACCACCTTCCCCTCGTCAATGGCCTTAGTGACTGTTTCAAAGAAATCAACCAGGTTTAAGAGGCAGGATCTGCCCTTAACAAAGCCAAACTGGGTAGGATCCATTGTCTGTAGGTCCCCAATATCTTTATTTATGAGGTCCATGATGATCCTTTCCATAGCTTTGCAGACCAAGCTAGTCAGGCTTATGGGGCGATAGTTTCCAGGATCCGTTGAGGCACCACCTTTGTGGAGAGGGACCACTGCTGCTGTACGCCACTCTTTGGGTACATATCCTGTAGTAAGGCTGAGATTGAACAGTAATTTTATGTTTGGGTTTAGCTCTTCTTGGAGATCATGTAGGACGCAGCCCGGGACACCGTCTGGTCCCATTGATGCTGTGTTTTTTGCTTTGGAGAGGGCAGCTCTTACCTGAGCATCTGAGATGTCAGGGGGGGCAGCACTCTGCTGGGATAGATATTTGCCCTTTTGGTGGGGAGTTTGCGCTGAACCTGTCAGCTAGGATGTTGGCAATGTCTGTGGGTTCGGTGTATTTTTTGTCATTTTTGACTAATTCTGAGCATATCTGGGAATTCCCACCCAGGTTCCTAACATAACTAAAGAAAGCCTTGTGATTATTCTTAGTGTCCTGTGCAATTTTTCTCTCAAAGCTGGCCTTAGACGATTTTATGAGTGCCCGTAGTTTTTTGCTAGTACTGATCAGAGCTGCCTTCCCTTTTTGGGATTTTGCTCTATCATGTAGTAGCTTCCTCCTTCTATTGTATAGTTTGTTTATGGCTGGGGTCCACCAGACAGGACATCTGCCTTTGGAGGATTCGGACTTGGTTTTATTTGGGATTGCATGATCCATGCATTCCTGAAGGTGTTCATAGAATGCGTTTATAAAGGATTCTGGGGTCTGGGCCGTATTTTCCACAGGCCCGGGGGCTTTGAAGGATTCCACCTCGGTTTTGAGGAGTGTGAAATTTGCATTAGAGAAGTTTTTCACTGTGGTTTTCAGGGCAGGGGGTGGAGTCGGGATGTGAATATCCAGTGAGATTAGTTTATGGTCTGATTTTACCAATGAGGGATACACTTCTGGTCTGGAGCATAGAGTCCCTATGTTGGTGATGATCAGGTCCAGTATGTTTTCCCCTCTTGTGGGAGTGGTAACAAGTTGTTCCATAGCATTTGAGTTTATAAATTCTAGGAACCTTTGGGCTAGGGTGTTTGAGCTAGAGTAATGCTCCCAGTCTATGTCTGGGTAGTTGAAGTCGCCCAATATAATGGTGTTTGGAGAGACCTTCATATTTTCCAGTGTTCTCAGGAAGGCCGAGTGGGGTTCCTGGGTTTGGGAAGGTGGTCTGTAGCAGGCTAAAAACTGGAAGGCAGTTTTACCCACTATTAGTTGCACATGGATAGTCTTAGATGCTTCGTGCTGTGCCACCAACCTGGAGGTGTGGGTATCTTTGACGAATATTGATACTCCCCCTCCTTTTGTGGTTCGGTCCATGTTTTGGGGCCGAAAAGTATGGTATGAGGTATAACCTGGTAGTGCTGGGGTGCTCTCGGGAGCCTTGAACCAGGTTTCTGTTACTGCATAGATATCGATGTTCTCCATGCTAAGGAGAGTTTCGAGTGCGTGCATCTTGAGGTTTAGACTTCTGGCATTGAGTAGCATTACTCTTAGTTTCTTATCCCTTGTGATATCTATGGAGGTGGGTTTGTCTTTTGACCCTTGCCTAAAAAAGGCACTATGGGGGTAGCAAGAGCCTTTGCCAATATCCAAAAGCCCAGGGGTGACAGGTGCAAGCCGTCCCTAGCGAAGCATCGTGGCGTGTCGAGCATGTCATCCCAGGCTGACAGGCATTGGATCCCCTTTGAATGACACCAATACTTAAGCCAATTGTTGAAATTGATCATCTTGTCTTCATATTGTGGCATCATTCTTGGTGAGGGTAAGATGCTACTCAAGGTCAGGGTCATACCGGCCTGGGCTACATGCTCAAAGAGCTCCTCTATGTCTCTTTTCATGTAGCCCAGGGAGGTACGTCTCAGGTCATTCACACCAGCATGGACAATGACTGAGTCATATTTGTACTTGCCTTGGAGTGACCTGAGTGCTTGTGTTATGTGGCGGATCGTAGCGCCCGACAGGCTGCTCACCGTGACCTATCTGAATCCAGTTTCTGCATGGATGATCTCAAACAAGCTCTCTTACCACTACAATCAGTGATACAAAATATTTCCAAACAACTCTCCAGTTTTGGCAAAACGCTGAATCATACTGTGGAGCGCATTGACATTATTGAGTCCAAAACACAAGATAATGAAATACAGATAAGCAAATTAAAAGATGAAATTGGTGTAAAAAATGACATAATACTTGAAATACAGCAAAAGCTGGTAGATTTAGAAGCAAGAAGTCATCGTAACAATATCTTAATTAGAGGAATACCCGAAAAATATGAGCACAATCAACTCCCATCTATAATCCAACAGATCTTTGAAAGCATACTCCCCAAGAAGAAAAAAAAACAAAGTGGTAACAATTGAAAGAGTTCATTGCTCTCTACGTAGAAAACAAACCACTGACACACCGAGACAAATATATGCCAAGCTACTAAATTACCAAGACACACAAAAAATTCTACTGGCAGCTAAAAAACAAAAAATAATATCCTGGAATGGTACGAGAGTTACGTTAGCACAGGCCCTTCCTCTGGAAATCAAGAAAAAGTGCCAAAACCTAGCACCTTGCTGCGCTGACTTAATCAAACGTAGAATAAAATTTCAGATGAAATATCCAAATAAGCTGATATATTATCACAATGAGGTTAAATACATAGCAGATTCACCAAAAGAGGCGAAAGATGTCTTTTTAAAAAGTTTAGGTAAAGCTCCGGAACAATGAAATGTAGCTCTACTGTTATATGCATCAAACTCACAATTTCCATGTCTTTTCTTCATTTTCTTCACTAACCACTCGGTTAAACTTTAAACATATCCAAATTCAGCTTTAGGATACCAGAAGTTTGAGTCTGCGTGGATTTACCCCATGGAAAGCAACTTCAGGTATCTGTTTTTTAGAGGGACTCTTTTCTCTAAACACAGACACATTGCACCGTCATCGTAATCACCTGGCTAAACACCAAGGAGCAGAAATCAATGTGAAAATCCAAACGTTTGTCCCTCGATGAATTTCCATGAAATGAACTGCCAAGCCTAAAATGGACCTTATCTATCCCTGTAAGATCTATCGCTAAGTGATTAGTGTTTTTTTTTGTTGTTGTTTTTTCATGACTTTTAATTACGAGCCTGTTTCAGCAGTCCATTATGTGCATCTAAGAAAGGTATCGAAAAGCTGCTTTTGGACATTCTTCTATGTAATTAAACTGTATATATGTTGATTTTGATCTATGAGTATAGATGCAAATATGGACCTCTCATGAAAAGTACTTTAAGTCACTTTATTAGTTAAGGATATCTGTTTTAAAATATGGCAAAATGTGACAAATTTACAGTACTACTGGTAAAAAAGTAATACTAAAATTGAAAAGTTATTGGATACCTAATCCAAGTTTAAAGTATGGGCTAATTTGGAAGTTAGTCTTCATTTCTATACAATGATTCTATAAGAGTTTCATCAAGTTTATATCGGAGGTATTTCGAAAGAATGTTTGTTATCATTGTTTCTGTTTTAATGGTTACTGATGTGAACTTAGGGAAAGACATTAAGGTAACATAACAGAGGAAAGAAACCATGGTATCCTAACTGCTAACAATGTTCTTTTGTTTAGCCAACTATACAAATTTACGTAGGAATATACCAGTTGTTATTTTTTGTTTGTTTTGTTTTTTTTTTATTCATGACTAGCTAAGTAGTTAATAGTTAGGGCCTATTTGACGCTGCTGCATACTTGCTGAAAGTGTGCACTAACAATACAATACTACTAACAATCTACATTAGCATTACAGAATGAACATGTCAAAGGGTTTTAGACTAAATACTAAGCCAATTAATAAATCACACTTCTTTATATAACCTGAATGCACAGGTTTACTACAAAACAGACAAACCCAAACAGGACCCGATTATATTAGAGCATTTATACAGACAATAACAATCAATCTAGCAAAGTTTTTGACATTATGTCTCGAGAGGAGTTGAGTTGAAATAAGGTGTTGGTTAGGGATAACCTATCTTGGGTAGATTTAGGAATGTATATTATACCATGACCCCCCCAAAACGTGCATGCTGATTGGCCAGCGTGCACATTGTAAATCGAGTTATACTAATGGAAAAAGGTCCGGTCGCCCGGACTTTTTTCCATTAGTATGACTCTACTTTTAAAACACTGTCTTGCTATGTTAAATGGGTTTAACATAACGAGACAGCTTTAAAATAAGCAATGGAGATCTCCGTTGCTTATTTTAGCTGTCGCTATGCTAAACCCTTTAACATAGCGAGACAGGTTTTAAAAAGCAACGGAGAAAGCAAGATCTCTGTTGCTTTTTACTGTTAGCTATGTTAAATGGGTTTAACATAGCGAGACAGTTTAAAATAAGCAACGGACATCTCCGCTGCTTATTTTAAAGCTGTCTCGCATGTTAAACCCATTTAACATAGCTAAACAGTAAAAAGCAACGGAGATCTTGCTTTCTCCGCTTTTGCTCAACTCTGATGTACCGCGCAGGCGCAGTACATCAGAACTGCCGCGGATGCCAGACATCTGCGGAAGGGCAGTAAACAGGCATTATACTATGCCATTATTTAAGAAAAGTAATAGTTTCTTTTCTTAAATAATGTCATATAATAATAACTCACTTCTGGTGGGTAATGCTGTATTTACCCACGGTTGGCTTTTATCCTCGGCTTCACTGGACCAAACCACGCCAACCGTGGGTAAATCCAGCATTACCCACACCCAGGCGTGGGTTATTGCTATATTAGTTCAGGATTTGTACATGTACTCAAAGAGGTAATACTACCTATATTCAAAGGATACACTCCCACAAACCTATACCGACCTTTTTTTGTTATCTTTTGTGTAACATTTCCTTTTCTAACTCATCCAGTTAGTGCATTTAAGTGGTTAGGCGCAGGTTTAGATCTGGGAGAGCAAAATGCTACTAAGCTAAACTATATTTATGACGATTTTAGAAAAAGGGAATTACGGGCATATGTGTACACTAAACTTTCCATTACAAAACTGATAATGACTACAATGTATCATAAAACATAAAATGTGGACAATTATTTCATGGAATGTATGAGGATTGCAAGATAAAAAAAGAAGAATCTATTGATGCATTTAATGTACAAGGATGAGGCCAATATCTTTTTCATTCAAGAAACACAGATGAATGGATAGGAGACGCAAATAGGGGTTGGGTAAAAAACATCACTGCTTCAGGAGACAGCTCTAAACGCCAAGGGAGTTGCAATTATAGTTAAAAATCATTTCAGGATCATATTATAGATTATAAGTCTGATATAAATGGTAGGTAGGTAGGTAGGCATGATTTTGATGTTGTCTACTATGCTTTATCCATGTTTTTTACCCTACTGAAAACTGCATATTATACTTATCTGTAAATGTTTCTATTGTTCCTAATGTATTTATACTCTGCTTTCTAGAACTTTTCTTCCCAGGCCTCTGCTGAAAATGAACATATATCCAGTCAGATTTTCCCAGTAAACAATGTAAAATAACATTAGGTATCTTAAAATGAATGAGACTTTGAAACAAAATATTAAAAATTTTCAAGACTGGATAAAAATCCCTAAACCTAGATAAGGGTCTACCTCTTCATCAACCTATTCATCTAAATCCAAACATCAGAATAAATAAAATGATAAATTTATCAGAACAGCCATTAGACACTGTATGGTATGGGACATATATAAACACAATAATATTACACTACAAGAACTATGTGAAGTTTTAAAGGTCATCAAAAAGTACATCATCATTTTAAGACAAATCAGGGAGACACTTCTATCAATGATTAAAGATGTACCTGCTAATGAAAAGGACTTAAGTAGACTCTTAGACCTCCTCGAAAACCTTTCCAGTAAAAAGAAAGCAATATCCAATACATATAAATATATCAGCTCCATCACACTCATTATTATAGTCCAGATACTGGGGTAGCAGGGGAAATAAATTTACAGTAGAACAGAAACTTAAAGCTATAAACCTCACTATAAACTTTTCTCCATTTAAAAGTTAATATACACACAATAGTTCATAAATAATAACACATACTATACTCCCATGATTCTAAATAAATTTAATTCCATATCCTAGCCATCATGTTCATGCTGTTCCTATCCCCAGGCAGATCTACTGCATGTCCTTTGGTTTTGCAAATACACACAAAATTTGTAGGGATTTTTGAGGGTACAACTAGAAAAGATGGGATATCATCAGTCAGCCCTGTGTTGGGAACTAGCAATATTACATATTAATGACTCAAACCTTACCAAATTGGAAATACGTGTTCTAATTACTATATGTTCTCTTGTTAAACTCTACATACTAAAAATTGGTTAGGTCATACCAAACTTTCATGGAAAGGATTTAAAAGCATGGCCATAACATATATATCCTCTCAAAGATTGATTATAATGAATGTCAAGAAGCGAGTCTATTATCAGAAGCTTTGGAAGCTACTCTTTGATAATATCCTAGTCATCTGACAAAGGCTTGCTTCAGTATATCTCAGTTTATATAAACTGCTGATTTATTTATGGCCTTCTCTACGCATTGGAGCATATAGCCTGCTTAGTAGCATTGATGTAAATACTGTACATAGTTCTGGAACTAGGATAGGATTGTATAGCAGTCATGATTTGTAATACATGTGTAACTAATATTGGATTTCAGTTCACATATTTTTATGTAACTGTACTTGAAACACAAGTCAATAAAATATTTGAAAAAAAAAAGGAATATAGACAACAGGCAAGAGGGGGCCAGGAATTTCTTGGAGAAAACTGGCAAAGGAACCAAGGTACTGGGAGCAAATAACTAGAGGGAAAGGTAATAGAATGGGAAGAGGCCAATAATGTATTTAGACTGCAGGTTAGAGACTGCCTTCCCTATCAAGTACTGATATCGTACTATAGACAAAGAGAAAGAAATAGGAGATCCTAAATGAAAGACAAGCATTGGTAGAGTTTTTAGTAGAATCTAGAACAGAAGCTGCCATTAAAAAAGAAATAATTAGTACAGCAAATAAAATATTGCATGATAACTGTAAGAATCAATTAGAGGAGGTTTGAAAGGATTGGGAAGAGAGATATGATAAGCAATTCACAAAGGGAGGATATATGTATGTCTCCCAAATACGCAACAAAATCTAGAAGATTTAGGATTTTTGCTTGAAAATGTTTAAATAGGTATTTTTATACCCCAAGTAGACTCCAGAGAATTTTTCCTCATACAGACAGCAAATGTTGGAGGTGTGACGAGGAAGAAAGAGGTACTTGGGAACACATTTTCTGAGAGTGGGTGGGCTGGCGGACTTTAAGGACTCCCTGTGGGACACACTGTCAGAGATGCTGGGTGGGTGGATTGCTGTGATGAGGGAGATGATTTTTCTGAGCTATGATACAGACTTGCCTAGATATGGTAAGGCCTTGCTGTACCTAATTATCGCGGCTGCCAAAAAAGCAATTACTAGAAAACTATATTAGAAGTAGTTAATATAGTAACAGAAATAACACAACTAGAACTGAGATCTTTAGAAAAAAGGTAGGAGCAAACTACATAGGAAAAAAATGGGAATTGTGGGAACAATACATCCAGGGGGAGGAATGATTTTTAAAAGAAGACAGGACTTAAATGAACTATGCAATGTTTGACTGAAAATGATTGGGTAGACTATAACTGATGTATAATGTTTGCAACTGGGTCTATATTAAATCACCGAACCCTTAAAAAAGCGAACGGTAATTAATCGACCTTATGTAAGCGAAAGCTTACAATGTCGAAGTGTCAGAACAGCGATTTTTTTTCCAAAGGAAAAAAAATCGCTGTTCCAACAAAAAAAAATAAATAAAAATCAATTTCAAAGATTATATTGCTCCCCACGCCCCCCTACTTAAATATACCAACTCCGAGACCGGACTACAGTGCCGAAAACGGCAAAGTACTGAAGCAGTCAAGCAAATTCTTTCCCAGGGAAAGAATTTGCTTAACAGCCGCTTCGATATTTTGGTTTTCAGCCTTTTAAGTTCGACCAAGATGCATTCGAAAGAATGCGTCTTCGGTCTTCTAATACAGACCCTTGCAACTGGGAATATGTCAGTATGGTTTGTGATGTAAAATGCTTGCAACTAAGATTGTGCCGGTGTGGTTCGTTTTCATTTATATAAATATATGACAGCTTATGTTGTAAGTGATGGTTCTTGTTTTAAAAAAGGGGCAGAAATTGAATAATTTATGTGATGTTGCTTATGTGAGGTATGTTTGTTAACGTTAACTTACTACATTTTGATTACTTTTGTATAAATGTAAATTTGCCTATGTCACAAGTGATAATCCAATAAAGTTGTTGAAAAACAAAACAGAGTAATCCAAGAAAGATCCTTTACAGATATGACCTAGACAAATAGAAAGAAGACAAATTTAAAATACAGAAAAATATGGTGTGGATTATACAGAGTACACAAATCAGTCATGTAAGCAATGCCTATGCTGTTCTACATATTCACGTATTATATAAGACACAAAAGACACAATGCTACACAAGACTACATAACACTACAGAGTGGGAGGTCACAATGACTCTAAGCAGAAGTAGTAAACTCACAAACTGTGATCCAGTTTTGTAGCTGATCAAGACAATGTAGTTCCTACAGTAATAAGGTAGAGAATGAATGATGGACAGGGTTGCTGTCTACTGCCGCTTGTAGAAAGGAGCCAGGAAACACTACAACACCTGATGTCAAGCACCAAGGATATGTGAGAATTGCAGAGTGAAAGTAATACAGACCAAGATGTTGCTTACAGACAGAAATGAAGTTTAGGCATACATCTCAGGTCATTGCCTAACACAACACACCACCAGTGACATACAAGCCCAAAAGAGATAGGCAACTGAACTGTGACTCACCAACAGGGCTGGCATTTGAGGGTGGCCAACTATGCAATTTCCCAAGGTCCCCAAGTTCATAAGGGGACCCCCCCCCCCACACACACACACACATATACACACACACACATACACACATACTCACTACTTCACACCAGACCACCAGAACATTTCTAAAAGACATCTAAGACTTGTGTGCATGACAGAAAGGTTCAATTGTCAGGATGCTTGCCATGCTGGTACCACCCTATTCTGTACCTCTTTTTGGGGTTATAATTTCAGATACTATTCCTAATCCCACAACATATCCTGTCTCAACCTATCCTCTGAAGTCTGAAGCCTATCCAAGCACCTACTAGATGGTTTAACTGGCCTAATTCCCACCTGAGTTTCTAGCTTCCAGAGGAGGTAAAGGCTAACAGATCAAGGGTATTTGGCAGGCCCACTTTGCAGATGACTGCAAATTGGAAGCTATCATAGATTCCCCCCATGACATAAACATTTAACAAGAGGATCTAACATAGACAGATGACTAGTGCCAAAGTCATGGATTAAAACTCGGTGTCAAGAAATGCATCATAGTGCCAGTTGGGAAAACACACACCCAGGCCAATTACTTCAATTGACAAAACATCCCTTGGAGTTAACCCAGTAGTTAAGGAACATAGGCAGTAATCTGCCCTTCAAACACTATGTGGCCAACTTATAAGTAAAGTCACGGCATCCAGGTTCAAGGATGTCATAGCGCAACTTTATTCAGTCCTTATCAAACCCATCACTGAGTATAATGCCCCCTTCGGCATGTACCTGACCAGACATGCAATAGTTAGAATGCTCGTAAAGCTTCCTTACCAGGAGAATCCAGGATATAAACACATTGTCCTGTACAGATCACCTTAAAGCCCTATCTTTATACTTGGTCTCCTACAGGTTATTAAGAGGTGATCTAACAGGCTCCATATCCATGTGAAGTAGATTCCATCCCTAACCCTATTTATGTGTAACCTTGGCCAATGGATGTGAAACTGGAAATTCATCAGGGTCTGTCCCCAATGTCTCTGATAGACAGAGATAGATGGTGACTATGCCCAAACTTACATCACCTCATAACCTTTACAAACTTCCTAACTGACATACTCCCTTCCTAATAAGCGCCTACGATATACAGGGACAGAGCTGGGTTGGGTTGCATGGGTAAGCTTATAATGACCCTGGTGGTCATTAGCATAGCTAATACCTATGAACCTGTGAACAATAGCTCTCTTATACCATGATACACTATGGTACTACATGCAGTCCTGATGCAAGGGAGATGTGTGTAGCTGTATAGTGTATGGCCTCAGTTCAGACTGCAATGGAGAATGTGACTTACTGAAAGTTATCCAACATTAAATAAAACATCAACTTATTTACACGCAATTCCTGTACAACAGATTTAGCCACCAACAATAATTTTTTTATAATCCAGAATCAGACAGGCTTCATTCAGTAGGATATTATACCAAACAATTCCTATTTTGATGGAGAATTCTACATTTCAGAATCTAAATAACCAACAAATGCCTCACAGGAAGCACATCTCCATCTCTCAGGAAACACATTGAGCCCAAATGAACTAGTTCATTCCTACTTCTGCTGACAACACACATCCATGTATGCACAGTTCACAAATGCTACAACGCAGGCATTCTCTTACTTCAGTTCATTTAATGCTTCATAAGATAAAGCAAGTTAAATTATTTTACTTTACCAGCAACATTTTTTAGATGACATGTTTATTTACTTATTACAACTGGAGCATTTTGAGGCTCAGACAATCACCAATACAGAAAAAAATGAATCAGTAAATTAAATTAGATATAAATTAAATAACTATGAAGGACATCCAAATCCTCTTCATGTATCATGAACTTTCCAAGACATATTCATCAACTTCAAAGCAAGCATCTCTTCTCCAAGAAGCAGAGTTGCCACTCAAATTCTCGTTTGATGCAACTGGCTTGAAGTTTCTTGTCCAGGTCAGCCCAGTTTGATGGAACTGGACCGTACTTCCAGTCTACGCATTTTCTTCTTTTTTTCTTTTCTTGTTACTTTCTAAAATAATATAATATTATCGAGGTTTATAAAGCTGCAATATGTGCAGTATAGGTATTCTGTGGCAATAACAGACTTGGGCTATAATGATCCCAAAACGTATTATGCCTCAGTAATGCATCTTGCAGAATGCTGCAGGGAGCAGCAGAGATGCACTCTTCCACTTTCTGGAATACAGTATAACACAGTGAGTCCCTTTGTATGCGTGTGTGCGACAGAAAAAGAGGTTTGCAATTGCACTGCCTGAATACTTGTATAAGGGGGAGGGGGCACACAAGGCTGGCTAGTGGCCACCCTTCTCGGAACTGCTTAAGTTTCTGACTTTACTGGTAAAACAGTGGTACTGCATTCTGAGTGGATAATGGATAAATAACTGCTGCTGACACAGCAGAATAAATAAATGCGAGTGCTGTTACTGTAAGCCCCTTACCTTTCGCTCCATGTCAGAGGAAGGAGGCGGGGCCCCGGGGAGGCTGCTGATGCTCTCCTATGCTGGGCGTGCGTTGCTGGCTTGCTTTTCCCTTCGGCCGGGGTGCTGGTGCTGCTGCTGCTGTTGATGCGAGTCCTTCTCGATGCTGCTATGTGGAGCGTTTATGACGAACTCAGACAACCCAGATCTGCTGGTTGTCAGAGCAACTAAAAGAACTGCGCATGCGTTTTTTTTTTTTTTTTTTTTTTTTTTTTTTTTTTAAGGGTTGGTAGTAGGAGTGGATGAGCAGTCGTCTGGTCAGAAGAACGTCAAGCAATTACCTGTACAGCCCACAGTCTGTTAGGGATCATCCAAAGCTCTGAACTAACTAAATTGCAGAAAAAGAACATGTAAGCTTTTACATGACGGTTTATATTCCACTATGTGCTGAAATCAGTAACCGTCGAATAGCGCTCAACAGTATCTGATTTTCAGGGACGTCTCTGATTTTGATTCAAATTTCATCGCTCTCTCTCTCCCTCTTAATCCCCCCTGAAACTAGTGACTTTTGGTGAGAAGTTGGCGAATTACGCTTAATTCATAAATTATGATAATTAAAGTTGTAAACTTTCACGTAAGAAAATGGAATCTATTCACATTTGCTTCATCTGACAATAACTTGGGTTAATACTACTAATATTTTAAAAATGTCCCTGATTAGGGTTACCACCTGTCCCACTTAGGGTTACCACCCGTCCCACTTCGCGAGGGACAGTCCCTCTTTGGGCAGTTAGTCCTGCAAAATAATTGTAAAAATGGCAAATGTCTTGAGATTTTAGGACAAAATTATTTCCTATATTTTATGTAATAGTTGCATAAAACATTTATTCTATAGCTGAAACACCTAAATGTTATAAGAAACAGAATAAGCAACTAAAATGCTTCAAGAATAAGCTTTTTTCTTTTCTTTTTTTTTTTTTAAACACAGTTTTATTGATTTACAGATACAAAAAGGAAAAATAAACATTATTACAATATTTAGTGGATTAATCTTACACAGGTAGGTACAAGTAAATCAAAATATAACCTATATACATATATACATATGTGCCAGAAAAAAACAAAAAGACACCATTTGCATATTGGTAAAGTAATGTTGAATAAACATATGACATGCTACAATGCACCTTAATCCACCCATATAATCCTGCAGAAAGGAAGGGAGTTAAGTATCAAACAGTTTCAATTCCAAGATCAATATAACAGGATAAATGCTAAGGAATAAGTGAGTAGGTATAGATGTCAAGAGTAGAAAAGGTAAGTTGAAGTACCTATAAGGATATAATTGTTAATCAGTAGACAAGAGTAGAAAGATAAAGTCCCATAATCTCTGGTATGTAGCCCGCTTACGGGAATTAATTATTAGCAGTTTTTGAGAAGTGATGTACTTAATGGCCAGAGCCTTAAAGTCCCTCCAGGATATTTTGGAGCGATCCATCCAGTGTTTGGTAATGTAAAATTTGATCAGGAGGCAGAGAATAATTAGGGCACGGAGCTTAAATTTAGGTATATAAATACTCGTGATATGTAATAGCGCTATCTCCCAGGACAGTGTAGATTTATGATACCCCATTTTCTCCAAACGAACCTTGAGTGAGCACCAGATACTGTGAGAATATCTACAAGACCACAGAATATGCATGATATCTGCATATGGATACGAACAACAGGAACATGCAGTGGAGACATTCGGATCAAATTTGTTCAAGTGGACTGGAGTTAGATATAGATTATTGGTAACCATAAATTGTGTATAACAAAGTTTTTTATAGGGCGAATACATAAGTGTATAATTAATAGCCTGAAGCTTCTGTTCTATCGAGAGGTTTAGACCCTGTTGATCCCAGTATTCTGCAAATATGATTTTTCCTTGGTTTAGAAATGCGGAGAAGCTTTATTTAGGCAAAAAAGAGAAGTTCTGTCCTTTATACTGGCCATTAGTATGTTTCGACCTGCAAAATCTGATGTTTGTACCAAAAATGTCCCGCTTTGGGCATTTGAAAAGGTGGCAACCCTAGTCCCACTTTGCGAGGGACAGTCCCTCTTTGGGCAGTTGTGTCCTGCAAAAATATTGTAAAAATAGCCAATGTCCTGAGATTTTAGGGCAAAATTATTTCCTATATTTTATATAATAGTTGCATAAAACAGTTATTGTGTATCTGAAACACTTAAATGTTATCAAAAACAGAATAAGCAACTAAAATGCTACAAGAATAAGCTTTTATTTAGGCAAAAAGTGAAGTTTTGTCTTTTGTACTGGCTGTGGGTATGTTTTGGCCTGCAAAATCTGATGTTTGTATCACAAATGTCCCACTTTGGGCATTTGAAAAGGTAGCAACCCTATCCCTGATTGACCCTGATTATTTCAGGATTTGTCTCTGACTGGTTCGAAGGTATGTGTTGAGCTGTCATTATAAACCTTTGTATTTCGGGGTTAGCATGTGAAAAGCTGTAAAAATATATTGTGTATACGTCTCAGCCTCTTAGTGCAAGAAATCGGAACAAAGCCTAAAATAATTAGGAGAATAAAGGCCCAAAAATAAGGACAGATTTTACTTATTGCTGTTATAAACTTTGAAAGCTGCTAGAATAACAGGCTTTGTAATAGCATGCATTTTTCCGAAGGATATGAAATCAAAACTTCAAATGTATGTCACTATTTAATTATTTCAATTCTAAGTGATTTGCCAGAAAACAACAAATTTTATGAGTAACAGATCAAACATATGAAGCAGTAATCTGGACATTGTGCGAAAATCTGGACAGTTGAGAGCTATGTAAAGTGTGTGCATTTGTCTGTGTGTGTATACATTTCTATCTCTCGCTCTCTCTATAGATATATATATATATATATATATATATATATATATATATATATATATTTTTTTTTTTTTTTTTTCAGAGACCACATGTTCCTCTCTAATTAGGACTTTATTTATTTTGAGTCTTAAAAAATCCATCTTCCAAAGTGTTCCACACAAGAGTCTTTCACATGTCCATGGCCTAGAATTGTTTTAACTAATATCCATGATTAATAATTCTTATTAATCAAAATCATTTTTTCTTTAGATATGATGAAGTGACCAAAAACTACCCTCTGTCCACAAATCGATTAAAGCTGCTGGGTATGAGCTGTACTCTTACCATGTTTCTAAGACCTGGAACTCCTTACTTGTATTCATCAGATCTGTACCCTCCCTCCAATCCTTTAAAAACATTCTGAAATACTTCCTAGCCAAAATCTGCCTCTGTTCTTGCTTAACCCCAGGATAAACCATATCCCGAAATATGAACAAGTACCTGTTCATACCTTACACCTTCTTACTCTCCCTTTTTCAATTACTTCCTAACTTTAATCACTTTCTCTTCCTTGACATTCTTTCCAAATATGCCATACCCCTGTTTTTTCTCTCACTTCATATTGCAGTTCCTGTTTTTATTATCCTAATTTACCTTTACTTTTTCTATAAACTGGCTAAATTTTTTCTAAATATATCTATTCTTAACCAATGTTTTCACAGTGTCTAATTTGGTATAATTATTTTAACACTAAATATTTTTGTATTATTTTTGAAGATTGTAAATTGTTCTTAAAATGTTTTTGTAATACTTTAGAGCTTTTCTCTCTGGGCCTCCACTGAAAATTGGCACCTACCCAGTTGGACTTTCCTGGTAGTCAAACATCAATAAATAAATATAAAGTAAACAACAAGTATTTTTTTAAACACCTTTATGGAATTATCACTTGTGACATAAGGAAATTTACATTTATCCAAAAGTAATCAAATTGTATTACATTAACATTAACAAACATTATACTTCATATATATTGCTGTATATCGTATAACCTAAGCAACATTACATAAAGTCCTGACCCTTTTTTTAAACAAGAAACATCTTTATTAAATCATCACTTAAGACATAAGCAATCATACATTTATATAAACAAACCACACCGACAAAATACTAGTTGCAAGCATTTTACATCACAAATTATACTGACACACTCCCAGTTGCAAACATTATACGTCACTTAAAATCTACCCAATCATTTTCAAACATTACATAGCTCATTTATGTCCTGCCTTCTTTTAAACCTCATTCCTTCCCTGTATATATTGTTGCCACAGTTCCCATTTTTCCTATGTAGTTTGTTCCTACCCTTTTCTAAATATCTCAATTTCAGTTGTTTTATGTCTGTTACTATATTAATTACTTCTAATATGGTTGGTTTAGATTTTGATTTCCATTTTCTAGTAATTGCTTTTTTGGCAGCCACAATAATTAGACAAAGCAAGACCTTACCATTTCTAGGCAATTCTGATTCTGTATCATTGCTCAGAAAAATTATCTCCGTCGTCACACCAATCTGCTCACCCAGCATCTCTGATAGTGCATCCTGCAGGGAATCCTTAAAGTCTACCAACCCACCACACTCCCAGAAAAAAATGTTCTCAAGTACTTCTTTTTTCCCTGTCATACCTCCAACATTTGCTGTCTACCTGAGGAAAAATTCTGTGGAGTTTACTTGGGTATAAAAATATCTGTGTAAACATTTCCAAGCAAAAATCCTAAATCTTCCAGATTTTGTTGCATATTTGGGAGACATACATATATCCTCCTATTGTTTCTTTGTGAATTGCTTATCCAGTCTTTCTTCCCAATCCTTTCTAACCTCCTCTGATTGATTCTTATAGCTATCATGCAATATTTTATATGCTGTACTAATTATTCCTTTTTTAATGGTAGCTTGTGTTCTAGATTTTACTATGAACTCTACCAGTGCTGGTCTTTTGTTTAGGACTCCCCTATTTCTTTCTCTTTGTTTATACTCTGATATCAATCCTTGATAGGGAAGGCGATCTATAACAGGCAGTCCAAATAAATTATTGGTGTCTTCCCATTCTGTCATCTTTCCCTCTCTAGTTATTTGCTCCCAATACCTTGATTCCTTTGTCAGTTTTCTCCAATAAATTCCAGCCCTCTCTTGCCTATTATCTATATCTCAAACTGCAGTCATCCCTATCAGCAGAATATTTTCTCTCCATTCCCATGTTCGCTTTGTTCTTAGGATACTTACTGCAACTTTATAGCTATAATGTTCTGTATGATTATTGCTATTCTTCTTAAAGGTCTGCATCCAAAATCTCAGTCTCTCCTTGTTTCTTGATCTTCACCTCTGTTTATACATCATCCCTTTCCACTTTGAATTATAGTTTTCTGCTTGTGCCATGTATAGGAGCCTTAACCGTGCAGCTCTGAAATACCCCATTCAAAATGGGTAATCACCATCCACCCTGTTCTGCTGAGAGAGTCAGCTTATCCCGCTTGACTATTGCTGCCCCCCCCCGATAAAATCCTTCAGCTCTTTATTAATCGCTATCTACAACCTCTCCTCTGGTTGATAAAAATATGTCTGACCTGTGTATGAGACTAAAGAAACTAAAAACATTTTGACTGCTTGTATCTTACTATCCATATCTATATAACAAAGCTTCCATTTTCTAAATTTTTGTATTATCTTTTGTTTAGTCTGTTCCCACATATCCTTAGCTGCCGTACCAGAATCAGTTTTAATCCATAGTCCTAAATGTTTCATTTTATCATTTCCCCATAAATAGGGATATTGCTAAACCAGTGCATAATTTACTGCTATTGCCTTTGTTTTAACTTGATTCATTTTATATCCTGAAAAGATTTGAAACTGTTTCAAAATGTTCCACAGCACTGTAATGTCTCTTTCTGGTTTTGTCAGGTGTAAACAACACATCTTAACCATGCTATATGCTTCCTAATTTAATTTATTAGTAAGTTCTCCTCATTTTATCCATTTATTCTACATTACTTTAAAATAAACATGCAAAAAGCAAAAAATAAATAAATCTGCCAACAACTAAATGGTTATATCAGTTTATTTACGGAAGATAAAATGAAGAAATAACTGCGCAACTTGTGTAAAACAATTATTGGTAAACTCATGAGATGCTATAAATGAATGGGTGCACTTTTTGTAGATACAGTGTTATAGCAGTATTCATAAAATGCCAGAAGATGTCGAATGTAGTTTGGAGAGTATGGTTTCTTTGTCTTGTAGTTCTCTTCTGAGCCTGTGCAAACTGGGTCATTATTGTTCATATTACGGTGCCTAGAGAGGAGTTGTGGTATTGTATGAGGAAGTTAGGAGTGTCAGAGAAGTATGTAAGAGTGGTACAGGATATGTACGAGGGTAGTGTGACAGCGGTGAGGTCTGCGGTAGGAGTGACGGATGTGTTTAAGGTGGAGGTGGGATTACATCAAGGATCAGCTCTGAGCCCTTTCTTATTTGCAATGATGATGGACAGGTTGACAGATGAGATCAGACAGGAGTCCCCGTGGACTATGATGTTTGCAGATGACATTGTGATCTGTAGTGAGAATAGGGAACAGGTGGAGGAGACGCTGGAGAGATGGAGATATGCTCTAGAGAGAAGAGGAATGAAGGTCAGCAGGACTAAGACAGAATATATGTGTGTGAAAAGAGAGGGAGGATGGAGGAATGGTGAGGATGCAAGGAGTAGAGGTAGCGAAGGTGGATGAGTTTAAATACTTGGGATCAATAGTTCAGAGTAATGGTGAGTGTGGAAGAGAGGTGAAGAAGAGAGTACAGGCAAGATGGAGTGGGTGGAAAAGAGTGTCAGGAGTGATTTGTGACAGACGAGTACCAGTAAGAGTGAAAGGGAAGCTCTACAAGAGGGTAGTGAGACCAGCTATGATATATGGGTTGGAGACAGTGGCATTGACAAAAAGGCAGGAGTTTGAGCTGTACGTGGCAGAGTTAAAGATGTTAAGATTTGCAGTGGGTGTGACGAGGGTGGACAGGATTAGGAATAAGTATATTAGAGGGTCAGCCCAGGTTGGAAGGTTTGGAGACAAAGCCAGAGAGGCAAGATTACGTTGGTTTGGACATGTGCTGAGGAGGGATGCAGAGTATATTGGGAAAAAGATGCTAAGGATGAAGCTGCCAGGTAACAGGAAAAGAGGAAGGCCTAAGATAAGGTTTATGGATGTGGTGAGAGAGGGCATGCAGGTGGTTGGTGTGACAGAGCAAGATGCAGAGTACAGGAAGAAATGGAAACAGATGATCCGCTGTGGCGACCCCTAACGGGAACAGCCAAAAGAAGATGATGATTACTAAAAATGTCCATGTTGTTGCTGCTATAAAAATCTTGATTATATATTAGAGCTTTTGAACCATTAAAGATGTTTGGCTTTCTGTCCACTATGAAAACTGCCAGAAAAGGTGATTGTTGTCAACTAATTCATTTAGAGATTTAAGTATCAAGCTAATACACTAGACTCATTCTTCAACTTCAAAGCAGGCATTTCACCTCCAAGACATAGGATTTTCAGTTAAAACCCAGTTTGATGGAGTTGTGTTGTAGTTTCACTCCTGCTGTATGGAAGACTGGTGCAGCTGTAACCAGATTTAGACCAAAGTGTCAAGCTGGATCCTGGGAACAACCAGCAGAACTTCACCTGATGTCTTCATAGGCCAATGCAGACAAAACAGGGACCATGGTCTCTTGCAAACAGACAGGAACCATAGGTAGTGAAGGGTTAAAAATAAGATCTTAAGTACTGGCCAGACAGCTAGCAGCCAGTACAGATCACAAAGCAAAGGAATAATATTATTGGAGGGAGAAGCTCCAACTAAAAAAAAAATAGCTGCCAAATCTTGCCTCCTTTGTAGTTATATTGAGGGTGAAGACTGCAATTGTGGTGTAAGCCCATGCTCTTTAGAGCAACAGCAAAGTAAATTTATTATCTTAAAAAGTAGTTTTACCACAATGGATTTAAATATAAGCAGTGCTATTTTCAGTTAAATGTATTTATCCAAGTCCTGGGAGGACAGACAAGTAACTGCCTATACAATGAACCACTGGCTGTATCACAGACAAGAGCAATGCAAGTGGGCCAGACACCCTGCAGGCCCTAGTGGTTAAAATCAAATAGAGCTGGTAGCAAAAGGTTTGGAAGAAATTATACTGTTAGGGCTGAAATGGCGCTCCATCAGTAAGCAGCTGAAGACTGTGCCATACATCTTGTTTTCTTAATGTCAGCAATGAGCTTGTAGATGACTTCAGTGCAAAAATGCACAGAGAGGGTAATTGGCCAGGATGCAAACTTTCATTGGGTTTGTGACAAATTAAAGAATATGAAAAAAACAGAGAGCACCTGAATAACTTAAGCTTGATAGGGTTGACAGAATCAAGTGAGTCAAATGATTTGTACAGTTTTGGTAGCTGTAAATTATTATAATTCTCCTAACATTACTCTCCTTTTTCAAAAAATCATGTAACCTCAGAGGATGGTTATGTTAGTTAGGGGATATGGAGAGTGCAACCCTAAATAACACACAGGGCAGACAACAAAATCCTTTGGGAAATAGGAGAACCATCTCAAACCATTGTTATGCAAATCCAAATCTTTATAGTTGCCAAATTTTCTTGAGGAGAACCTAACTACAGCTGTTAATTTGAGTCTAGCATAACTTATTATTATGAAAAGAGCCACAGCACCAGGCACCCTTCCAACTCCACATGCTAAGCTGCCAAGGCAGATAATCTTCAGGCTTCTGAACTTTGCTGATGGAGAATGCATCCTACATTCTGGAAAAGAATGATGCCCTTTTTTGTTTTTTAGTAACAGAGTTTATTTATATCAGGGCCTCTTGGGACAGTGCAGGAAAATAAGGCCTTTGTTTTGATCAGGATGCTGTGTTTCAGAACAATATCCCAACAACATTTAAATACTCATTTGTTCTGAACATTAAATCAAGGCACAGGGTATATCTTTATCTCCCAAGAAAGAGGTATATTTTAAAAAAAAATAAAGCTGTTAACTGAAACACTACCTAATGATTCTGTCATCTCTTAGTGGAGAGAGTACCCATTGATACTATATTAAAGAAACAGGAGCAAACTCCAGAAAGCATGAAAGTCCCAGAACATTCGTACAAATGGCCTTGTCAGATATGTTGTAATCCACCACTCCCCCTCAGTAAGTAAACTGCAAAGTCCTACAAAGGATTACTCCCAGGAACAACAACCAACCATCTCACAAGAGATTACAGTGAAAATTTTGTCATGGTAGGTTTTCTATGTTGATTTGACTCAGCAAAACAGGTATGAACCACTTCAAGAAGAGGAGGAGGAGGAGTTAATGGAAGCTGTTACTTCCAGTGAGAAAGACCATGACATGGAGAAATCTGACCTCTTGCCTATTGACTCTGTACAGGTTGCACTGCCAGCAAAAGGAAAAGAGAGGTATGTGACGATGATATCAAGAATAAGTAAGGAGTCGGACTTAAATGTAAAACGTGTCAAATCTTAATGATGTTATTTATAAGGCTAAATCTGTTAATTTCTGGAGCTCAAAAGGAGGAAATGATTATTAGATAATTGTTTGTTGTTGTTTTATGCTTAGTCATGGTGAAATGTATTTCTTTGAATGGCAGAGATTTAATTCCCAAACAAGAAGAAGGAGTTGAGACAATGGTTTAAAAAGTTGACGTAGATTTTATACAGGAGTAAAACATTAACCCTAAGATGCATCAGAATTATATGGCAGTTCGAGAAAGAGGAGCGTGTATATAGTTAAAGCAGTAAGAACAATGCAGGAGTTGGGTGGATAGAGCTAGACCATTATGCGGACAAGGAAAGTAGGACTGTGTAGGCAGCCTTTAAGACCCCAGTCGACTATATTGTTAATGTTGATATTTATGGCGTTAATATGGACATAATCAAACTCTTTATAGACTCTTTTTAGACTTTTTTAAGCTGTTTAGAAACAAAAAAGGGAACACTTTTCTCCACTGTTTCTGAGAAGATTTCAGTATAACAGTGCCCACAGTTAAGGATAGACAGCATCAGCTGTCAAAAGGCATATAAAGCATAAAGGCTTATTAATGAATGAATGTGAGGGAGACATGAGGCTTAAGGATGGGTAAATAGTGCTCTAGCCAGATGAGGAAAACTATACCTTTAACATCCACAGGATTAGAGTTTTAGTAGGATTGAGTGTTGGTTAGTTTCAGATAGTTTGATACAGGGAATTCAGGAAACAGATATCCTTCCAGCCCCACTTACAGACCACAGAGGTCTAACATTCCAGTTTACTCAGATGTTGACAAGCATAACAGACCCTGGAATGTGAACCCACTACTGCCATCTGTACCATGTCCAGATTGTCGTAAGTTTTCACTGTGAAAGGAGTCATTTGGCCAATGTGGTGAACTTTGCCCTTTTCTCCACTGTAGTGTGATCTCAGAGTTGGTACATTTAGTTGGGGGGAGTGAAGCCCCCAACTTGGGTGGGTTTTATTTGCTTTGGTTTGTTTTTTTAATTTTTTTTGGCTGATTGTTTACTTACCAGGGGAAAATTTACAATGATCTGGATGTTAGTGAATGTAAACTTTCATTGTTTCCATCTCATCATTTTGCAACTCGATGTTATGGTAACTCATTATTTTGACATAGATCCATATATGGTTTACTATCAAAATGTCAATCGCCTATCCGTGAATGTGCATTTCTTCGACTCCTTTACATGAAATCCACAATGCCAATTTCTCATAATGTTGCAAAAACACCAAAAGTCAATATTTCTGACTGGTACACGCCTACAAACATGTGCTAACATGGGTCAAAAAGAGAGTAAGATTTTGTGGTTTGGAATACTGGTGTTCGACATTTTCAACTGATTCTGGAGTTTGCGTTAGTGGTGTCGCCGATGTGCGATTGATATTTTGGTTGTAAACCTATATCTATATATATATATATATATATATATATATATATACACACACACACACACACACACACACACACACACACACACACAATTTACAAATCACATCCTCTTTTTTGTACTGTTACAACTGCAGGGTTGTAACAGTACAACCTTGTGTTGCAACTTTGGATTTGAACAGTTTCTGCTGGAACAACTCTTCTGTATCTACCTCCATTGCATCTGCCACATTAAGCCTGCTTTGAAAAGGCTTGGCTGTCTCCCCCACCATCCTCCGACATGCCAGGTTCTTCTGTCACACTCTCCTTTACCTCTGACTCCTTCTCCGATAAAAATGATATATTTGCTGTTCAAATGACAGCATCAAAATCACCATCAACCTTTCTACTCTCTCCTCTGACCTCCATTTTTACTTAGATTAGCTCTCTGCTTCTCCAAGCCACCTTCGAACCCGGACCAGAAGCAGGAAGCAAAACGCACCACACACAAACATGTTAACCTACAAAAAAGAGAAGGGGTTCTTTATTTACATAATCCATAATTATTTGCACAGCCAATAATTATTTACATTCTTACTTACACTATTTATGATATATACATATTTTTCAATTATTTACTATATATATATATATATATATATATATATATATACATATATATACGCACACACACATGTACGCACACGCACACACATATGTACGCACACACACACACACACACACACACACACACACACACACACACACACACACACACACACACACACACTAATACAACTCACATCCTCTTTTTTACATTTAGCTTCATCAAATAATTTTTAGACCCCCACTCCACTTTACACAACCAATACCTCATTTTCTTCAACATCATTGCAAGTCCCATTTTTTCATTAAACATAATTTCCTTAACCCTCTGATTCCATAATATAATAAATATTTTTATCAAGACTTTTGACCTCTTTCATACTCTCGTTTCTATAATATCCAAAGTCAATTATATCCATGTTTAAATTAATCACATCTTTAAATTCATTTACACATTTCCTTTCTATAATTTTTCTCCATAACATTTTTGATCTATTGCATTCCAAAAAAACATGTTTGCAAGTTTCAAATTCCTCACAATATAAACACACTCCCTCTTCTATACTTTTATATGGCATATTTGCCTTAACTGGTAATTTTTGTAGAGACAGTCTTCGTAAAAAGACTTGACTTCCTATATGTCTTTTACATCTTTTCTTTCTTGCAATAATGGCATTTCTTTTTTCAATATTTAAATTCTTCCCAGGATATATCCTATAATATTTTTCCGTAAGCTAGTCGTACCTTTCTTTTCTCTTGTTATAGATTTCATTCAACTTTATTTTCCACAGTATAATTCTGTCTTGATAATATTCCATTTCTTTGTTACAACAAACCTTTCTTTTTCTTAAGCTAGGAGAATTTAACCATTCTGTTTTGTATTTTAAAGTTAATATTTTGGTTAATAATGAACCTTCATTTTCCTTTAAGCATTTCACTACTATGTACAGGTTTAATGATGACATATCTACTATAAGTTTTATTAATCTTAAACCATCTTTTTTGCTTTTCACATACAATACCTCCCTTTTCACAGGGTTCAACCGTGATCCCCAAATGAAAAAAAATATATGCTATATACATCTTCCTCTAGATTTAAAGGAAGACTATAAACACCAGAAATGTTTGCCAACACCACAAAATTTATTAAATAGACTTTATTTTTTAAATAAAAGCCTAAAACACTTCCAGAAAACACACACATATATTA
Organism: Protopterus annectens; assembly: GCF_019279795.1. NCBI lineage: Eukaryota > Metazoa > Chordata > Ceratodontiformes > Protopteridae > Protopterus > Protopterus annectens. Next base: position 1,497,676,637 of record NC_056732.1, on the reverse strand, counting down.
TTTACTCTATTTTTGTTTCCATATAGAATTTACAGCTTAGTGTTTCCCAAAGTGTATCCCAAGAATCTTAATTCTATCCTTATTGAAATTTACTTCACTGATCTTTCCCTCAAAACCTAAACCTTGACTTTTGTCTTTATGCAATACAAAACCAATAACCTGAATAATTTCTTGCATTTGTTTTATCACTGTACCCATGCTTGCTTCTTTCTTTCTTATAATAATAATATTATATGCATAATTTAACAAAATGGACATTTTTCTTCCTTTATTTGAAATATAGCTCATAATATCCATCTCCTCATTGATATACATAGATATGGCATTCATTGCTAATACGAATAATATACCTCTCAATGGACAACCTTATCTAAGACCCTTTTCCATTTTTATATCTTCACTTAACCATCCATTTATCCTAATCTTCACTATGTCATACTTATATGCTGACACACACACATTCTGAAGCCTCTTACTTATATTATATACATCAAACATATCCCATTTACTGAGTAATGAATCAAATCAAATGCTTTGCTTAAATCTCCTACCAATACTTCTGCCCGAACATGTCTAACTACAGTATCATCTACTGTTTCCCTAATTATTAACAATAAATCTTGAACTTTTTTTCCCTTTTATGCCAAACACACATTCATTTACAACATTATCTACTTTTTCTTCCACCCTTTTTTGTATTTTTTTCATAAAAATATTATAATCTATCTTATTTAATACAATTGGTCTCCAATAGTGTAATTCTTCCTTCTCCCCTTTTTCCATATAAACTTAATAATACCTCTACATAGTTCTTTATACCTGAAACCTTTTTCTAACCATTCATTTAATACCTTTATAAACCATTTATTTTGTTTTATAGTTATATTTTTATACATCATATATTCTATTCCATAAGGTTCTGCTGCAGTATTTAAATTCATTACTTTTATTGCCTGTTGTAATTCCTTGATACTTGTATCTTTTTCTAAATCCTTCTACTGCATGTCAGAAAATGTACGTACCTTCCACTGTTTCCATGTCTTTGTTCTCTGCTCTTTAAACAATGTCTTAATATATTCTTTTACTACAGTCATAATCTCCTCTTGCGTACTATGCATTTTACCTGAGGAATCTTTTATCTCTCTCATTACACTATTTTCTCTTTGATTATTTTACTTAATATGGCACAATTTTTTCTTTTTTCCTTTCAGAAAATATCGTTTCACAATGACTGTGCTATTTTTTCTTATTCAAATCATATAATTTCTGTACCTTAATAATAAAAAAAAATATTGTTCTTTTCTAAGCAATCAGTCATTTTATTGTATAAAATATTGTATATACCCCTGGATTCTCAAAAGCTTGCATGGCATGCATGATTAGTGTAAGAGGTAAATTTGCCAATATGGCGGCCGAGCGATCCATGTACGTGCCTGTTTGACGTGCGCGAGCGCTGTAACACTAGTGCTGCACGTTCCCAGCCCCCGTATGCAAATTACCCCATTTGCAGGTGAAAACCATGCAAATGAGGTAAATCTGCCATCGAGGAAGCTGGAATCAGGGCATGCAGGGCTAGCGTAATATGCAGAAATGTACTCGGTTAGTAACCGAGTACGGATCTGCAAAATCCAAAATGGGGACATGACAGCACCAAATTAAGGCGGCATATCACTGAGGAAGCATGCCAATGGCCACGTACAAGGCCATTGGCATTGCAAACAATGCAAAACATCCAAAATACAACTTTTATTTTATTACCGCGGATCATGGCTGGTTAAGCATAGGGTAGTGGTGAGCAAACGGGATCGGTGGGAAAAGAAGAAAATAAACCCAAAGCAAGCATTCCAACTAAAATCAGTATTCTGCCATGCAAGTCAATGGCAGGCAAAAGACAACCCGGCCAATGAATAGTGGTTGCTAAGGGGGAGGCACAGTGTGACACATGTAACTATACATTAGCAGGCAATCCTATGCAAATGAGGGGAAGGATAGTGAACCCCAGTTTCCACCAGCATGTGAGGCAGGTCCCAACAGTGTAAGAGTATGAATAGGTGAGTGCAATACTAGGAGGTAGGTGACATCATGGGTGGGTGTGTCAGGCATACTGTAAGCGGATTGGAGCCCTGTGACTCAGGGTTGCACCTAGCTTAGCACAGCGAAGCTAGGGGGTGTGTCTAAACCTGCCTAGCATGTATGACAAACTGTAAGCGGGTGTGCACACCGCGTACCGGGATCTACAGGAAGATAAAGGATGTGAAACCAGGAAATAGCAGCAGTGTGCACATTGGCGTACACTGATTGTGTGGCGCACCCCCGGGCTGAAACAGAAGGGCAGGGGGAAGGGAAAACAGCAGTAGGAATGTAATCAAGGGGTACTAGGTTCGCTGCCAGGTGAAACATATCGGAACCAGCCAATTACACAGTCAGCAGACCAGCCCAGCCCAGAACACCACTATAAACTATGCAAACACCTACCCCCCCCGGTTTTTCCCATACCCTACACCACCGGTATAAACAAGCGGGGAACTTTTAACACTCACAACAGCAAAATGCTAGGGGCTGCAATAGCTATCATACAACTTGTGGAAGAGGCTGAGGGTGGTGAGGATGCGAATGCTGCCGACCAACCCACAGTGAGGAGATGGAGAAGAGTGTACAGACCCAGGGTAGCCTACCAAGGGCTACATGAGCTGGAGATAGTGGAGTGCTATAGGGTGGACAGGGACCTCCTATAGCAAATTGTTGAGCTGTGCCGGCCACGCCTGACACACAGAACTAACAGTGGGGAACCCATCCCAGTGGATACGAAGGTATGTGTAGGCCTAAGAATACTAGCTACAGGTACCTTCCAAAGGCCAACTAGGGATATGATGGGGATTTCACAGGCATCAGCATCCAGGGTACTCCACCAGTTCCTGGATGCCATGGCAGCACATGTCGGTGAGCACATATATTTCCCCCTCACCCATGAGGTGTTGGCCAGCAATATGCGTCTCTTCCACCAAATAGCAGAATACCCTGAGGTAGTGGGTGCAATAGACTGCATGCACATATACATCAAATCATCACCCGGTGAGCAGAGTAGGATCTACATCAACCGCAAGGGCTTCCTCTCCATCAACTGCCAGGTCGTGTGCAATGCCCAGGGCATAATACTGAATGTGTGTACTGGCTGCCCTGGAAGTTATCACAGTTCCCACATCTGGCATCTGATGCAGCTGTACCAGAAATTTGCCAATGGGGACATCCCACATGGTCACCTAGTGGTGGATACTGGATACGCACTGGAGCCGTGGCTGATGACATCCATCAGAAATGCACACACACCCAAACAAGAACTCCATAATGAGGCACACACACAAACAAGAATCATAATAGAGCGTGTGTTTGGGATGCTCAGTTCATGGTTCCGGTTTCTGGACACATCCAGTGGAGCCTTGCAGTACTCACCAACTACATGTACCCAAATCGTCCTTGTATGTGCCATGCTACACAATATGATCCTGCGGAAACAGCTGCAGCAGGAGCACCATGGGGCAGAGCCACACAGCCCCCACCAATGCCAAGGCCTGCACAGGTACAGAGTGACTTGGAGGAGGAACAACCTAAGCCTGCCCCAGTAGGCAGAAAGAGGCATGCCCAGTATGCCCTGGCCCTGGCAAAGAGGCAACGCATAGCACATACTCTGACATGGGGGGGACCCAGAGAATAGCACCTCTCTTGACTCTCACATACAGTAAAAGGGATGCCAAACATTACAATACCTGTGCCTAACCATGCGTAGGGAGTGTACTATGTGCATCCAACATAGGCAGCCCTGAAGCACCACCCTCAATACTGGGACACCCACAAGATAAGGGACTCACACATGCCAGTCGGGGGGGGGTCACATACCGAACATCAGTCACAGCCAGCAGGACAGGTGTAGACAAACACAAGCAACTGCTGTACTATGGCCTCTGAATGAGGGCTATGGGTATCCACCCCACCAGGCCTACATAGACAGACTACAGCAGGCCAGGTAGTGGGAAGTCAGTTGTGATGGCTAGGAAGACAGAAACTAATGTGTATGTAATCAAAGGATAAGAACGGTAGTACACTGGTATGGCTTAGCCAGCATGATAGGTAAGACTACCGACTGAAATGGAGTACATGACATACCAGTACAGTCTCAGCGAATGTGTACAAGTGTCAGGTGTGCCCCCCACCCTACATAGAAATATAGTAGCAGTCAGCTGTGCCCCCACCAATCCTGTGTAGAAACATAGAAATAGTCAGTTGTTCCCCCCACTATGCAGACATGTTGCAACAGTCAATGCCAAATGATCGATGGATACCCTGCAGACACTGTCGGTGTACAACACAAAGGTCAGCAGTGCAGTACAAATCACTGGACATAATCCACACATGCAAAACAGGCGGCCTTACTGGGCATGGTCACACACTTAAAGAAATGAAGGCAATGTCAGTCATCAACATACTGAAAGGTCATACTGGGCATGCTCACACACTTAAACACATGAAGGCCATGTATGCAAACACCAGTGGACCAGACACATCTGGCAGTTGCAATTATTAGTGCAGACACATATCAGTATGCACCACTCATGCCTTGCACACACAGTGGATAGGAATACAGACATATATGTAAGGACAACACACTATAATAAACTAAAGGTAGATGGATATAGATGTGTGGAAGAGGGTGACCGTGACAAGGTGCCATCCAGGCCTGTCCCACCCAGCACACAGCCAAAGGGACCCAAACACATTAGGTGCAGATGTCACTTACTACAGATACTAGTGACCAGTACCTGTCAGCACCACAGACTATGTGGTCCACGTGCCAGCTGTGCAACATGACTGTACAAGGACGTAGTCATCTAGTAGCTGCATACATGCACCTGTGACATATGACCCTATGTGTGGCTGCATGTGGCGTGTCACCCCTACATGAATGGGTTATGGGCCATGCACACACCGCCCACCCCATAGTGCTAGCCTGTCAAGCCTGCTGCGGTCATCCAATGTAAAATACACCTCTGGGAGAGTTGTAGCCCAGTAATCTCTGTGATGTGTCCCATAACTGACAACCGTGTGTGTGAGTGTGTGTCAGTATTCGTGGCATGTCTGTCTCTCACTGACTGTGTAGAGAGCAATGCCTTTTAGGCTACTCACACCCCTTACAATGCACATACCCACCTTTGACAAGGCTGCTGATGTCACCCACCTAGAAATACTTCCCTGGGAAAGGTGTAGCTCAGTAATCTCTGTAGTGCATCCTGTAACTGCATACTGCTGTAGTGTGATAAAGTAGTTAGGTAGGAGGTCAAACCCCAGACGTGGCAACTGTGCATGTGTGAGTTTGTGTGTGTGTATGTGTGCGTGTCTGTCTGTCACTGACTGTGTAGAGAGCTATGCCTTTTAGGCCACTCACACCCCTTACAATTCACATACACAACTTTAGCAAAGCTGCTGATGTCACATACCTGGAAATACACCTCTGGGAAGGCTGTAGCCTAGTAATCTCTGTAGTGCATCCTGTAACTGCGTACTGCTGTAGTGTGGTAAACTACTTAGGTAGGAGTTCTAACCCCAAACCTGGCAACTGTGTGTTTGTGTGCATGTCTGACTGTGTAGAGAGCAATGCTTTTTAGGCTACTCACACCCCTTACAATTCACATACCCAACTTTGGCAAGGCTGCTGATGTCACGCACCTAGAAATATACCTCTGGGAAGGCTGTAGCCCAGTAATCTCTGTAATGCATCTCATAACTGTGTACTGCTAAAAGAAGTTCTAAACTCATACTTGGTAACTGTGTGTGTGAGTGTGTCAGTGTATGTGTATGTCTCTGACTGTGTGGAGAGCAATGCCTTCTAGGTTACTCACACACCTTACAATTCATATACCCACCTTTGGCAAGGCTGCTGATGTCACCCACCTAGAAATACTCCCCTGGGAAGGCTGTACCCAGTAATCTCTGTAGCATGTTCTGTAACTGTGTACGGCCATAGTGTGATAAAGGAGTTAAGTGGGAGTTCTAACCCCAGACCTGCCAACTGTGTGTGTGTGTGTGTGTGTTTGTGTGCGTGTCTGACTGTGTAGAGAGCAATGCTTTTAGGGTACTCACACCCCTTACATTTCACATACCTAACTTTGGCATGGCTGCTGATGTCACACACCTAGAAATACACCTCTGGGACAATTATAGCCCAGTGATCTGTGTAGCATGTCCTGTAACTGCATACGGCCATAGCGTGATAAAGGAGTTAAGTGGGAGTTCTAACCCCAGACCTACCAACAGTGTGTGTATGTTTGTGTGCATGTCCGACTGTGCAGAGAGCAATGCTTTTTAGGGTACTCACACCCCTTACAATTCAAATACCCACCTTTGGCAAGGCCGCTGATGTCACGCACCTAGAAATACACCTCTGGGACAATTGTAGCCTAGTAATCTCTGTAGCACGTCCTGTAATTGCGTATGGCCTAACCTAGAAATACACCTCTGTGAAGGCTGTAGTCCAGCAATCTCTGTAGCGCATCCCATAACTGCATACCGCTTTAGTGTGATAAACTAGTTAGGTAGGTGTTCCAACCCCAAACCTGACAAGTTTGTGTGCATGTCTGATTGTGTAGAGAGCAATGCTTTTTAGGGTACTCACGCCCCTTACAATTCAAATACCCACCTTTGGCAAGGCTGCTGATGTCACATACCTAGACATACACCTCTGGGACAATTATAGCCCAGTAATCTGTGTAGCATGTCCTGTAACTGCATATGGCCATAGTGTGATAAAGGAGTTAGGTGGGAGTTCTAACCCCAGGCCTACCAACAGTGTGTGTATGTTTGTGTGCATGTCCGACTGTGTAGAGAGCAATGCTTTTTAGGGTACTCACACCCCTTACAATTCAAATACCCACCTTTGGCAAGGCCGCTGATGTCACGCACCTAGAAATACACCTCTGGGACAATTGTAGCCTAGTAATCTCTGTAGCACATCCTGTAACTGTGTATGGCCATAGTGTGATAAAAGAGTTAGGTGGGAGTTCTAACCCCAGACCTACCAATAATGTATATTTGTGTGCATGTCTGACTGTGTAGAGAGCAATGCTTTTAGGGTATTCACACCCTTTGCAATTCAAATGCCCAATTTTGGCAAGGCTGCTGATGTCGCGCACCTAGAAATACACCTTTGGGATGATTGTAGCTCAGGAGTCTCTGTAGCATGTCCTGTAACTGTGTATGGCCATAGTGTGATAAAGGAGTGCGGTGGGAGTCCTAACCCCAGACCCACCAACAGTGTGTGCATGTCTGACTGTGTAGAGAGCAATGCTTTTTAGGGTACTCACACCCCTTACAATTCAAATACCCACCTTTGGCAAGGCTGCTGATGTCACACACCTAGAAATACACATCTGGGACAATTGTAGCCCAGTAATCTCCATAGCATGTCCTGTAACTGCATATGGCCATAGTATGATAAAGGAGTTAGGTGGGAGTTCTAACCCCAGACATGCCAACAGTGTGTTTGTGTGCATGTCTGACTGTGTAGAGAGCAATGCTTTTTAAGGTACTCACACCCCTTACAATTCAAATACCCACCTTTGGCAAGGCTGCTGATGTCACGCACCTAGAAATACACCTCTGGGACAAGTGTGGCCCAGTAATCTCCATAGCACGTCCTGTAACTGCATATGGCCATCGTGTGATAAAAGAGTTAGGTGGAAGTTCTAACCCCAGACATGCCAACAGTGTGTTTGTGTGCATGTCTGACTGTATAGAGAGCAATGCTTTTTAGGGTATTCACACCCCTTACGATTCACATACCCAACTTTGGCAAGGCTGCTGATGTAATGCACCTAGAAAAATACCTCTGGGAAGGGTGTTGATCAGTAATCTCTGTAGCATGTCCTGTAACTGTGTACTGCTGTAGTGTGAATTAGAACTGTGGTAGGGTTCCATCCCCACACATGGCAGTTCTGGATGTATGGTGTGTGTCACTGTCTGTGTAGGGTGCAATGCATTTTAGGCTAGTTTCTTGCAGTCAATTTTAAATGCCCTACTTTGGCAATCCTGCGGATGTCAGTCATTGTGAAATACACTTTTGGGGAAGGACTACTCCAGTAATATCTGTGTTGCGTACTGTAACTGCATAGTGCTGTAGTGTAATAAACTAGTTAGGTAGGGGTTATACTCCCAAACATGACAGGTGTGTGTGTGTGTGTGTGTGTGTGTGTGTGTGTGTGTGTGTGTGTTTGTAACCTGTATCCTGTGTAGAGGTGGTTGTGACTGTGTGACACCTGTGGCCAATGTGGATCGGGTTTTGCATATTTCTTATATGGTGGCCATACTATATATCACAATGTCCACTGTACAGGAATAACAGATGTGATATGGCTGAGAGGCTGGGGTGGAAAGCCATACCCATACATGTGACATCAAGGCCAGGCAATCACAGTTAGCAACTCCAGTATTACCCAGAGCACACTTTCAACCCATGTGTCATACACACACACATGCCTAGGTAACAGCTAATATGTGGGTAGTACACTGCATATTGGCCACTGATAGTAACTATGGAGTGATAGCAGTGGGCCACAGAGGGCATGTCACCCTGTCCATCTGTCCAATATGCATGTACGTGCAGACAGTGCACCTCCCCCATGTTCCCCAATGGACACCTGCACCACCTGTGGTGCCATCACATGCGACCCACAATGGACATACCATGCCTGACAACATGCTCTGTATTGACAGATGCCACTGACACCAGGGAATGCTGATAGCATGCTCTCAATGTAGGTGCAGGGTAAAGCTGCTGGCCATTACTAGTTCCCACCACAGGTGGGCAGGACTGGCACATCTGATGATAATCTGTGTTCACAACATTGGCCGGACACCCCAGGTACAGTTCCACATGTCACTGTACATGCATGTGGGAGGTGTGCACATCCCAGACAGCGTCCTTGTCATGGACTAAGGAACACATACATGGCAAGCAATGCACAGCATTGGCCACATACAATAGTCATCCAGGTGACCGAATGGGGGATACAATACCCACCTGTGTGGGCAAATGCAGACACTACATCCCTGAGCCACAATGCAGACATCGTCTTGTGCCCTGATGCCAAGGTACACCCATCTCCTAGCCTTGGACAGCTGTCTGGTGCAGTCAAACACCACACACCTGTGCAGACATGCACCCATGCATGTCAGTACTGGCACCCTGTGTGTTTGTGTGTGTTTTGCATGCTGCATATGTTCACATCCACACTCCCTGCAACCCCCATGGGCATTTTACAGCATGCTGTCTGATGTCAGACACCTCCCCATACCCTTCTCCCATACAGCCCCTGTATGACCTGTGTGGTGCATGGGATACTTGCACAGTGATGTGATGTGGCAATCCCACAACCGATGAGTTGTACACCTGGCCCTGCCACATGTGTCAATGCATGTGTGTCCTTGTGAGAGTGTGGCTGTGCTGACGCTGGCACCTGTTCATGCAGAGAGGCATGTGTATGTCACCTACCATACATCTACTGTATCCATGTTGCAGATGTCACTCACCATCACATATATGTTCTGAGTGCTCCACAACAGGTAACCCATGGGGCGCATCCAATAACTGCATCAAATTGTGCTAGCACTACATAGTCGTCAGAGGTTTGATACTCTGTGCTGGTAGGTGTGTGACACAAACATGCTTCAGTTTTACCCTTCAACCCCTCTCTGACATGTATTTGCCTTAGTCTGCATCCCCCACCCCCTCTCTGGTGGATGTGGAGACCTACACCTGCTTTGCTTAGGCAGCAGCATGTGTATTGTAAGTGATGCTCATGATCAGCTGACGGTCTCTGCATGAATTGCAGCCCTCCCCTAGCTGATTGCATGTGAAACAGCTGTGGTAACATTCCCATAGCCAATTGTATGGAAACACACTCCAATACCTAGGAACATCATGGTGGTGTTGGGCCTTTTCATCCACTGTGAGCAGGAACTAGATCTGTTGCGTGGCAAACAGCATCTCAGATGGATTGGGGTTTACCTCTAACAATGTGCACCATGGAAACAGTGCAACAAACAGGAGGGGGCTGTGCCTGACCTGACTACAGACTGTAATGCTGCTATACTGCATTTGGAGTAATGTTGGTTTAACAGTGTTTGTGTGGATATGGCTGTTGTATATGTCTCAATACCTGCCATGTCAGTTCCATGTTTATGGGGAATCCCCATCTGCAGGGTCATGTACAGCCTGGGCAGTGTTGTGTCCATGGTTTCATGTGTCTCCCATGGAGCATCTAGCTCTGGACTGCAGAAGGTAGTGTGAGGATTGCAGTCAGTAGATGGAGAAAGCCGTGATAGTCACATACGTCATATCTCTCATAGGACATATGTTGCAACAAGCCTGTAACAACAGTAAATGTATGTGGTTATCTCAGCAACATGTCAATATTGGCCCTGTGTTTGTGCTTCCAGCCACACCTCTGTCAACCTTTGCACATATGTTGTGCATGAAGTGGTGCATATGTGCTGTACACCATAATTTATGGCATCATATCTGAGAACAAGCCACTGATATATCCGACTGCTACACGTTATGTACAGTAGGGGTTACATTTCATGACATTACCTGCACATTCTATGGATGTTCGTACAGTACTGAGGTCTGTGTACCTATGGTGAATGTCAACAGTGTGTGTATTGTTAATATGTACCTTAGCCTGTGTACAGACTGTGGTAGATGACATTGTTCTAGTTCCCCTACTATCAGATGTTACATGCTGCTCCACTGTATGGTACTGTAGTGGCGTACATGTTTTTAGGGCCATACACACATGTCCCATACCACAGACAGCCATCAGACCAAACTGTGTAGCAGGCCAGTATATGTAGGGTCAGTCTGAGAGTGGCACATATGAGGATGGTGTAGAACAGATAGTCCATATACTGTAATATCATGCTAGATAACCATATGTGGCTGTGGCTGTGTTCACATTGGTTGTGGATATGCAATTTCACACAGGTGTATCTTACTCTGTGCTGTGACATGCCTGTTGAGCCTGCTTTATATGCAGGTACATGTGCATTCCCCCTTAAGAGATGTAGGCCAGTGTTGAGCCAGTCTGCCTGCAGCCTGCACAGTGCATTGTTAAATGCCAAGCAGCTGAGTGTACTTACCCAGTGGGATGTCATGTGCATATACTAGCCAGATGTCCCACTGCCGGGCCTCCCTTAACAGTCATGTATGTCAGACAGGGCAGTGGGATGCAGTGCAGATGTATGTCAATATTTATTGGGTAGTATGTGGCCATGGCACCCCTGTACCAGTGGTCATACCATGTCAGGCCAGACAGGGGTGTGTGACTGCATGACCTATGGTGGACATCATATACCAGTCATTATGTGATATACCCATCTACATGGCCATCTACATCCATATTGTCAGGCATGGTACACATGTGTAGCACTAAGGGCTTATGTGTATACCTCTGGAGTGTACAGAGTGTGTCAGACTTTCCACATATATTGGTCAATGTCTCTGCTGCTGTCCACAGCGGCATTACGTGCTAGCAGCGGTACTGTACAATGATGTCCTTAGGATGTCTGTCAGTAGCCAATGGCACACATGTTATAAGCAGATGTGACCTCCCACACACACACACCATGTCTGTGAAGACAATCACAATGACAGTAGCAAAAGTCTACTAGTATACCTGCTATACATATCTGACATCCCCTGCAACTATGACATTGGGATCATACGGGCTGGGGTTGGCCTACACTTCATGTCCAGGACATATGGTGGGAATATATGTACATATGCTTATCCAGATAGCCAGATATACATGATTACACATGTGTACTACTCCCAATTAACACTGTCATGGCAAACACCTACTATAAATCCCCACATCATGTGTGCATGGTCCCTTTACATTTCCTGTGTGATGGACATCCGTCCTGTGTGTGGGCAGCAGTGCTACTGACAGCAGGTAGCAATACCTCTTACAGGAGAACCAGCACACTCAGGGCAGCCACATATTTGTAGGAGGATCAGGAACTACAAACAGACTGTGAGTAGAGTTGTGTTATGCTTTGTATAGTACTGGTGTTACAGGATGTGAGTGTACATACTAGTTTACCATGGAATGCAGTCCGTCTGCATACCACACAACTGTGGGCCTATCCTCATGCCGGCCAGAGCTATGCCTATCATGTTTTGTTTGTCGACCACACAGGTCCTGTGTCAGATATTACACTTGTGTGTTGAGTGTTATCGGTACATGGCTACAGCCATGACCATTTCATCCCTCAATTCCCTGACTAAGTGTATGTTACAGACTATCCTGTAACACCAGCACCTTGCATAGTGTATGGCAACAGTTGTCCACATATGTGCCTCTGTCCATCACCTACATGCCAAGCTTTGCACATATGTCATAGGTTCATAGGTTCATACTAGGCTATCTGCCCTAGGGCATTTATAAGCCTAGCCAGAGTGTGTTTGGCTTTCACCACCCATTTTAAATTAATTTTGCTATGCCCTTTTTCGAGGTTAGTATACTGTGCCTCTGTCTAACAGTGACACAGAAGTGATACCCGGGGTAAACCTACAATCTCCCATCCACTCATCAAGATTCCTCTTGAAGAGAGTCAATGAGGGACTCTGCCTAACCTGGACTGGGATTTTATTCCAGAGTGAAGGGAGCCTCTGGGTTATGAATCTGTCCATCCAGCATGTCCTATTTATTTCAGTGCTGAGGTTCAAGTCTCTCGAATGCGTAGCTCAATGGGATTTGGATTTTCTGAGGTGCAGCATGTCCATTAATTCCGGGTTGGACATGGCTTTATACATCAGGCACAGATTGCCTCTGAGCAGGTGGTATGCCACTGAGTAGAGCTGGAGTTTCTTTAACCAGGCAGCATATGGCATCTGTTTGAGCCCTTTGATCCTCTTGGTGAGGTACATTTGGGGTCTTTCCAGTTGCTGCAGGTGTCTGGTAAGGTACATCCCAAAAGGGGCATTGTACTCAATTATGGGCCTGATGAGGGCTGAGTAAAGAGGCACGATGACCTCCCCTGATCTAGATGTGAATCCCTTCATGATTAGGTGGGCTATATAAAATGTTTTTCTAACCACTTTGGCCACGGGGTTTTCAAATGAGAGATTGCTATCAACTTGGGTCCCCGGTCCCTAATTACTTCTTCTGTACTTAATGGATTGCCACCTATGTGGTAATTTGTGGGCACTTTGTTTTTGCCAAAGGGGATGACTATACACTTTTTGGTGTTTAGCTTGAGGCCATGGCTCTGGCACTAGTTGTCTGTTTCTATGAGGCCCTTTTGGAGGATGCTTGTGTCGGCTGGAGAGTTGATTATGGTGCCCAGTTTGCAGTCATCTGCGAACTTGGTCAGCCACAGTCCTTCTGTGTTTGCCTGTACCTGCAAGAAATATATACCAAACAAGAGAGGTCCCAGGACTGAGCCTTGTGGGACGCCACTTGTAACTGGTTTGGAGTCTGACATGGCTCCAGCAATTCTAACCATGTGGGTTCTGTCCTTGAGCCAGTTTGCAACCCATCTAGTGACATAGGGGTTTATATTTAAGCTGGTGAGCTTATCTATAATGCCCGAGTGGGGTATTGTATCGAAGGTTTTTGCGAGGTCCAGGTAGGCTGTGTGGACCACCTTCCCCTCATCAATGGCCTTGGTGACTGTTTCAAAGAAATCAACCAGGTTTAAGAGGCAGGATCTGCCCTTAACAAAGCCGAACTGGGTAGGATCCAGTGTCTGTAGGTCCCCAATATCTTTATTTATGAGGTCCATGATGATCCTTTCCATAGCTTTGCAGACCAAGCTAGTCAGGCTTATGGGGCGATAGATTCCAGGATCTGTTGAGGCACCACCTTTGTGGAGAGGGACCACTGTTGCTGTACGCCACTCTTTGGGTACATATCCTGTAGTAAGGCTGAGACTGAACAGTAGTTTTATGTTTGGGTTTAGCTCTTCTTGGAGTTCATGTAGGACGCAGCCCGGGACACCGTCTGGTCCCATTGATGCTGTGTTTTTTGCTTTGGAGAGGGCGGCTCTTACCTGAGCATCTGAGATGTCAGGGGGGCAGCACTCTGCTGGGATAGATATTCGCCCTTTTGGTGGTGGGGGGGAGAAGTTTGCGCTGAACCTGTCAGCTAGGATGTTGGCAATGTCTGTGGGATCGGTGTATTTTTTGTCATTTTGGACTAATTCTGAGCATATCTGGGAATTCCCACCCAGGTTCCTAACATAAATAAAGAAAACCTTGTGATTATCCTTAGTGTCCTGTGCAATTTTTCTCTCGAAGCTGGCCTTAGACGATTTTATGAGTGCCCGTAGTTTTTTGCTAATACTGATCAGAGATGCTTTCCCTTTTTGGGATTTTGCTGTATCATGTAGTAGCTTCCTCCTTCTATTGTATAGTTTGTTTATGGCTGGGGTCCACCAGACAGGACGTCTGCCTTTGGAGGACTGGGTCTTGGTTTTATTTGGGATTGCATGATCCATGCATTCCTGAAGGTGTTCATAGAATGCGTTTATAAAGGATTCTGTGATCTGGGCCATATTTTCCACAGGCCCGGGAGCTTTGAAGGATTCCACCTTGGTTTTGAGGAGTGTGAAATTTGCTTTAGAGAAGTTTTTCACTGTGGTTTTCTGGACAGGGGGTGGGGTCGGGATGTGAATATCCAGTGAGATTAGTTTATGGTCTGATCTTACCAGTGAGGGATACACTTCTGGTGTGGAGCATAGAGTCCCCATGTTGGTGATGATCAGGTCCAGTATGTTTTCCCCTCTAGTGGTAGTGGTAAAAAGTTGTTCCATAGCATTTGAGTTTATAAATTCTAGGAACCTTTGGGCTAGGGTGCTGGAGCTAGAGTAATGCTCCCAGTCTATGTTTGGGTAGCTGAAGTCACCCAATATAATGGTGTTTGGAGAGACCTTCATATTTTCCAGTGTTCTCAGGAAGGCAGAGTGGGGTTCCTGGGTTTGGGAGGGTGGTCTGTAGCAGGCTATAAACTGGAAGGCAGTTTTACCCACTGTTAGTTGCACATGGATAGCCTCTGATGCTTCATGCTGTGCCACCAACCTGGAGGTGTGGGGATCTTTGACGAATATTGATACTCCCCCTCCTTTTGTAGTTCGGTCCAAGTTTTGGGGCCGAAAAGCATGGTATGAGGTATAACGTGGTAGTGCTGGGGTGCTCTTGGGAGCCTTGAACCAGGTTTCTGTTACTGCACAGATATCGATGCATCTTGAGGTTTAGACTTCTGGCGTTGAGTAGCATTACTCTTAGTTTCTTATCCCTTGTGATACCTATGGAGGTGGGTTTGTCTTTTGACCCTTGCCTAAAAAAGGCACTATGGGGGTAGCAAGAGCCTTTGCCAATATCCGAAAGCTCAGGGGTGACAGGTTAAAGCCGTCCCTAGTGAAGCAACGTGGCTTGTCGAGCATTTCATCCCAGGCTGACAGGCATTGGATCCCCTTTGAATGACACCAATACTTAAGCCAATTGATGAAATTGATCATCTTGTCTTCATATTGTGGCATCATTCTTGGTGTGGGTAAGATGCTACTCAAGGTCAGGGTCATACCGGCCTGGGCTACATGCTCAGAGAGCTCCTCTATGTCTCTTTTCATGTAGTCCAGGGAGGTACGTCTCAGGTCATTCACACCAGCATGGACAATGACTGAGTCATATTTGTACTTGCCTTGGAGTGACATGAGTGTGTGTGTTATGTGGCGGATCCTAGCACCCAACAGGCAGCTCACCGTGGCCTTCTCCTTGTTCAGCCTGGTGAGCGGGACGTCAGTGTGCCTGATGATAGAGTCACCTATTACAAGTGTATCAGGTGTGTTGTTTAGCCTTAAGGGCTGTGACTGTTTGGCACACTGGCTTTGTGAGCTATGTGTTGCATGTGTTTTGCTTTAGGGTAGCGGTTGCTTGGGTGTCTGCTTTGGAGGTCTCTGCTGCTTAGGCAGATTTTTATTTAGAGCCTCCGAGTATGTTTTTGTGTGTTTATGTGTTTGATTTGCTGTCATGGTAGATCTATGTGAGACTAGAATTGTAGTGAGTGTGGCTTCCTTCTCCTCCTGACTGGTTATGCCAGTACTGAGTTGAGAGAGCTTAGCCTCCAGTTTGGCTATATGGTTGCATCTCTCACATGTGTTGGAATTTGTTGGGAGGAGGAGAGGGTTGTCTGTGTACATGAGGCAGTTGTAAAAGTGCCTCAAGATTCCCAGATTCACCAGCCGGACTGGAGAGGAGATTGACAACTGACCTTTGGACATGCTAGAATAGTATTGGGAATTCCTTTATAATTGAAAAAAAGGGCCAATGGGGAACAAGGTACTCAAGGGGAGTTTGTGAGGGTGTAGTGCATTTAATTTTTTAGTGCTGACTTAGTGAGCAAGTGCCAGGTAACTTAAATGCAATGTGTTACAGGTAACTTAAATGCAAAAACGACAAACAGTAACTTTCTTTCAAGTGAAACAAGGAAATAAGTACAGTAAGCAATGCAGATATCACTAGGGATCCATAGAAGCACTGAAAATCCACGTTTTAGGTGGAATTAGCGTTTCAGGGAAATAACAAGCATACAAACAAAGCTAGGTTCAGCAGGCCTGGATCTAGTCTATGCTACAGCAAACAAGGTGTACCAATTTCAGTAAGAAACAGTTCAAATATGCAGGCACTATAAGCCTTTAACCAGAAATTCCCAGCTCAGAAGGGCAGAGTCCAGCCTCTCCTCCCACAAGAGTGCAGACCACGAACCTTCTTAATGTAAAATAACTGGCCTGAAGCCAGTTGGTCGGTGTTTGATCCATAGTGGGCTGTGAGTATAACACACTGTCAGTGCTGCCATCAGTCCACTGCCATTGTATCCCCCACACATACAGTGGGGCTGGGGCCATATATGTGTGGGCGTCACCTATACAATACATGTGTGCCCTTATGCAGTCCAGAGGCCAGTGTATACAAAAGTGGTATATGCCCCTGTATTATTGAGTCTTGGGGGGAGCACCACAAATGACCTAGGCTGCTACAAAATGTGGGGGAATCAGGGCTGAGTTACCTTAAATTATCTGGATGTACAGTACCATATACTTCACCTATATATACATTACTGACATGGAGCTCGTTAATGCAGGACTACTGCCCCCTGCCATACAAACTGTTCTGTTTGTCGGTGTGCTCGTGATGGTGTCAGTTATGCCATGTTATGTAGCAGTTACAACCCATGTGGTCATATGATGTCTTTACCACCTACTGAGTTTGTACAGTGTGTAGATAGAGGCTGCTGAACTATACACCTGCATTACATACTGTTGATTGTTGATTATCCTGTGTCCCAGCGTGTCTTTCCTATTGTACAATGTGAATGGCTTGGCCTGGACAGCAACACCTGTGAACCTTTCCATACTACTGTATTACTGTAACTGGTCCACAGTTGCATTACTCTGTTGATATAGTTGTCAGTGTCTGAACAGCTATATGGCAGGGCATGTAGAACTGTAATAGTACACAATTAAAGGTTTCCATGTCTGCAAACCTGTGGGTGGTGTTTTACCTATGACATCTATGTGGGTATATGTTAAAGGCAATGATTGTCATTTGTATGTGTGGCACATACAGTGTCCAGTCATCAGGGGTCAACTGTAGGCATAGTGGCTGTTCCGTATTGTGTACACCTTTCAGTTATGTATTTTACTGTACATATAACTGCGTGTGTATGTGTAGTCACATGTATATGTTGTTGTTGTTGCTGTGTCTTTTGGCTTTTCCTGGTTAGGGGTCACCACAGCGGAACACCGGTCCACTAATGATTGGCAGTAGATTTTTACATGCCGAGTTGCCAGCTCTGACGCACAACTTTCAATGAAGGTACGTCCATTCACGCATGCCTCCACACAGAAGACGCTCTAGCTGAGAATCAAACAGGACAACGTCATACTGTGAGGCGACAACGCTATCGCAGCACCATCACCACGGTAGTCACATGTATATGTATATATATATATATATATACATATATATATATGTATACCTGTGTCTGCATATCTGTGTCTGTGTATCTGTATCCTGGGAATGTTGATGGCTTCCACATATTACATTCCCCATGGGAGCCAGACTGTACTGCATGATATGTTACCAATACCAGCCTGATATCATACAGGTGGGCTGTAGTACTGGTAACATCATGTGCCATGTTGTCACAGGCCCTGGTTATGGGATCTCCTATACTTGGTAGTGTATTGCAGGGTGGACGTGTTTGGCTGGGGGGGGTGCCTATTCATACACCACGTATAGTATGTAGGGCCTCTCAACTCCATTAACGGTGCATGAGGACATATGTGTCATTTGTTAATCTGCCATTGCTATCTACAGATGTATGGCCATATATACCTGCATATATATATATATATATATATATATATATATATATATATATATATATATATGTATATATCTCGCAAAATAAATATTTTTCTGTGCAAATACTACCCATGCAGTCTTATTAGTAGAAATCCAATGCACAAGGCTAACAAAAAGCTCAAAGCCTTGCTAATGTAATTCTTCCATAAAAAGTTCAACGTACAAGGCTTACAGAGGGACCCAAAACCTTGTAAAAAATAAGTCAAGCACATCCAATTTCTTTGTCTATTCAGACCAGTGTTCAAATCTTCAAATGGATGAATAAAACGAAACAAAACTGTATTCAACAGTTTTATTAGACAAACAAAAAAGTAGGTGAGCGCTTTCGCTATGTAGCTTTGTCAAACCATATAGACTACATTCAGTATTCCATTATATATAGATAAAATGCACATGAATTTAATCATCATTAAACCAATTAAGCTACTGAAACAATTGATTCTTAAAGAAACAAAGGCACATAATACTTAAAAACAATACTTAAAATGCTTCATCATTTATAAAAATTGCATATACAAGTATACTTCTAAGAAAATGCATTATTCTTATATTAAAACATATATAAATATACATATATATCAACTAAAACCTAAAAAGCTTAAAATACAACCTGAAAAACAGGTTAAACAAAGCTTTACATGGCATCTACATTAATATTTAAACGTCCTACTTTTTAATTTTGGCTTTATTGGGATTTTATCATTCAATCCAGGAGTATTATGTGCTTGCAGTCTGATAATCCAATCTGTCTCTAACTCCTCTGTCCGGTTCCTTATATCCCCCTCTCTCTGACAAGGCATATTAATTTGTATAATCATAAAATTAAAAACATGTTCTGAGCCTTCTTTTAGTACATGCTTGGAAAGAGCATTAACTTCAGACTTCATTCTAATTTGATATATGTGTTCTCTAATCCTATTTTTTAATCTTCTATCAGTTTTACCTACATAGAATGCATTGCATTCCATGTAGGTAGCCAAATATACTAAATGTTCAGTATTACATGAACCACTTACTCTAAAAGTATACACTCTGGAAGTAACAGGATGTATAAACATATTCGTTCTACTAACATATTTACAGAAATTACACCTATTACATCTTAATGTCCCACTGTAATTTGTTGTCCTTTGTGTATTGTTATTAGGAAAACATAAAAGCCTGTGCAAGTTCTTCTTATTCTTAAAAATATACCTAGGACAATCACCTACCAAACCCTTGATATCAGAATAAATTGTTAGTATGTCCCAGTGTTTACTTAAAACTTCTTTAATTGAATTGATATCTTGCATATAAAACAAAGTAACTTTCTGTTGATTCATACCTTCCTTATCAGTTGATTTCTGAAAATTCCTATAATAATTGCTACCTCTTCCTGAAAAGTAGGGGCATGCCTTACTTCCCCTATCTCGACCAACATTCTCAAAACATTCAACAATCTCTCTGCTATTATAATTACGTGCTAACAATCTCTTATTTAGATTCTCCAACTCTAATTCATAGTCACTCTGTATGGGGTTCAGTCTTGAAGCTCTCATCGCTTGCCCTTCTATAATATTTGAAAAAACATATTTAGGGTGCATGCTGTTTCTACTCAACAAAATGTTTTTATAACAGTCCTTTCTATAAACCCCAGTATTATAACTTCCATTGCTCAGATGCTGCACCAATACATCTAAAAAGGGAGTACTATCTTTAGAACTAGCCATGGTAAACTTCAAAAAAGATGAAGAAAAATTCATCTCATTATAGAATAGACTCAACTCCTCTGCTGACCCATCCCAGAGAAAGAACAAGTCATCTACAAATCTCCTATAGAAAATCACATTAGTTTGAAACTTGTTCAACTTAAAAAGACTCTCCTCCTCCCATACTGCCATGACTAGGTTGGCGTAGCTATTGGCACACGAAGTGCCCATAGCTACGCCATCCCTTTGTAGATACAGGCTTCGATCAAAAAGAAAGATGTTATTCTCCAAAATCAGTCTTAGGAAGACGCCTATAATGTCCTTCTTGTTGGCTGTTAAATCAGAGTGCTTATCAAGACACATCTTAATATATTCAATTCCAACATCATTAGGAATCTTGGTGAATAATGAACAAACATCCATTGTTACCATTGTAACATTATCAGTATTCTTTAAGTTAACCACCACATCATAAAAATCCAATAGAAATTGTTTAGAGTCCCTAAGAATAAAAACATTCGAATCTACTATTGGTCTCAGTAACTTTTCAATAAATATTGACAAGTATTCCGTGACCCATCCCTGTCCTGACACTATTGGCCTCATTGGAGGGTCAGTCGGATTCTTGTGTATTTTTGGTAGCCCCTGGATTACCGGAATGGTGGGTGACTCAACAAAAAGAAAATTGTACGTACTTGTATCTATTATGTCCTTACCATGTAAATCATCCAAGGCTCCATGTACCCTAGAAATAAATTCTTGTGTTCTAAACTTAGATAGAGGCTCATAATGGTTTATGTCATTTAACATTTCAAACATACTATTATTGTAATGTTCCTTGTCCATTATAACTACAGGCCCCCCTTTGTCTGCTGGTCTAATAGAAATGGTCATATCACTCCTTAAACTCTGTAATGCAGAAAAATGTTTTGGTGTTAAATTACTATGATTATAATTACTCTGCCTAACTTCTTCCATTTTCATTAAATCTTTTTCAACTATCTTACTAAAAGTATCTAATAAAGGATGTAAAATAGGTATAAATGTGCTTGGTTTCTTTAGATTTCTATCACATTCCTTCCTGTTACCAAACATCATCTGCAACTGTATATTTCTAACAAACAATTTTACATCTAAAATTGTTTCAGTGACATTACTAACACTAGAAGGAATGAAGGAGAGGCCCTTATTCAAGACTTCCATTTCAAATTTACTAAGTGGTCTGTGGGAAAGGTTCCAGACTATGTCATCCTTTCCCACATTCTCTTTATTGTTGGCACTCTCATGTCTGTCCCAGTAGCCTTTCTTTTTTGTCTCCCTCGACTCATAGATCGATTCCTGCCTCTTGCTGTGTTCTCGGCTATAGGGAAAGGACACTGCTTATCAGGCCCCATATTAGTACTGGGTAAAAAAGTGGTCTTACTACGTACAACTAACTCAGTAGTATTGCCTCCATTACCTCCTGCAGTAGTTGCATTTTCTCCTAAATTATTAGGTGCCAGAGTAGAAGTGTTAGGATTGCCACTCACGTTTGAACTGTTCAATTCTAAAACATCTACAGCAACAGCTTCTGTATTGGTAGTAGACACATTATTTACAGTAATGGCATCAGTTGTAACATTTGGGCTAATTATCATAATACTAGCAGTAGGGCCAAAATGACTTACATTTTCTTTAATACTAGTATTAGAAACACCATCGTTACGTACATTCACATTCAAGTTAGGAGCATTCACATTCAAATTAGGAGCAGTAAATGTCCTCTCTTGTCCATTTACACTGTTCCTAGGCCAAGTGAAGACCTGGCCATGTGCAAAATCATGTAAATCTCTCACAAGCTTATGTTTTTTCTGCTCCATTAACCTTTTCTCATATAAATATACTGAGTCCAGCAAACGGTCTAGCAGAGGATTAATAACTACAGACTGATAGTTACTAAATAAATCACGTTGCTTCTTCTCAATGTCTTTCTTTAAATTCATTTCCTCAGGCAGAAAAAATTTGTTTAACAACTTCATATAATTAACGCTCAGGTCTATGTTTAATTGTTGCCAACGAAAAAGAAGTTCAGGGTATGCGTTACCTGTAGTTGGCATCTTGAGAACTCTCAAGCCTCGGGGTATTACTTTCTTCTGGATACATACTTCGAAATAGAAACGCTGCATCTGTAACCTTTTTAATTTCAGGAGATCAGACTCCAACGAAGATAAAACAGAATTGATGTTCTCATGATCAGCGTTACTTAGCGAGACGCCATTACTCGTTATCACCAGCTCTAACTCTAAGAGCGGATTGACGTCAGCAGTAACGCACTGCTGCATCCTGGAATGTACCATTGTGTTGGCTTGGGCGATAGTAGGGTTGTAAGGTAGCTCAACAAGATTATCTGATATATCTGCCATGGTTAACTCGTGGTGTGCAGAACAATGTAAAAACAGAAATTGTAGAATAATAACAAGCACCACCAGAAAATAAAAGTACTTGCACAGATCAAAGAATGTCATGAAATAGAACGCAAAATAAATATTTTTCTGTGCAAATACTACCCATGCAGTCTTATTAGTAGAAATCCAATGCACAAGGCTAACAAAAAGCTCAAAGCCTTGCTAATGTAATTCTTCCATAAAAAGTTCAACGTACAAGGCTTACAGTGGGACCCAAAACCTTGTAAAAAAATAAGTCAAGCACATCCAATTTCTTTGTCTATTCAGACCAGTGTTCAAATCTTCAAATGGATGAATAAAACGAAACAAAACTGTATTCAACAGTTTTATTAGACAAACAAAAAAGTAGGTGGGCGCTTTCACTATGTAGCTTTGTCAAACCATATAGACTACATTCAGTATTCCATTATATATAGATAAAATGCACATGAATTTAATCATCATTAAACCAATTAAGCTACTGAAACAATTGATTCTTAAAGAAACAAAGGCACATAATACTTAAAAACAATACTTAAAATGCTTCATCATTTATAAAAATTGCATATACAAGTATACTTCTAAGAAAATGCATTATTCGTATATTAAAACATATATAAATATACATATATATCAACTAAAACCTAAAAAGCTTAAAATACAACCTGAAAAACAGGTTAAACAAAGATTTACATGGCATCTACATTAATATTTAAACGTCCTACTTTTTAATTTTGGCTTTATTGGGATTTTATCATTCAATCCAGGAGTATTATGTTCTTGCAGTCTGATAATCCAATCTGTCTCTAACTCCTCTGTCCGGTTCCTTATATCCCCCTCTCTCTGACTAGGCATATTAATTTGTATAATCATAAAATTAAAAACATGTTCTGAGCCTTCTTTTAGTACATGCTTGGAAAGAGCATTAACTTCAGACTTCATTCTAATTTGATATATGTGTTCTCTAATCCTATTTTTTAATTTTCTATCAGTTTTACCTACATAGAATGCATTGCATTCCATGTAGGTAGCCAAATATACTAAATGTTCAGTATTACATGAACCACTTACTCTAAAAGTATATACTCTGGAAGTAACAGGATGTATAAACATATTAGTTCTACTAACATATTTACAGAAATTACACCTATTATATCTTAATGCCCCACTGTAATTTGTTGTCCTTTGTGTATTGTTATTAGGAAAACATAAAAGCCTGTGCAAGTTCTTCTTATTCTTAAAAATATACCTAGGACAATCACCTTCCAAAACCTTGATATCAGAATCAATTGTTAGTATGTCCCAGTGTTTACTTAAAACTTCTTTAATTGAATTGATATCTTGCATATAAAATAAAGTAACTTTCTGTTGATTCATACCTTCCTTATCAGTTGATTTCTGAAAATTCCTATAATAATTGCTACCTCTTCCTGAAAAGTAGGGGCATGCCTTACTTCCCCTATCTCGACCAACATTCTCAAAACATTCAACAATCTCTCTACTATTATAATTACGTGCTAACAATCTCTTATTTAGATTCTCCAACTCTAATTCATAGTCACTCTGTATGGGGTTCAGTCTTGAAGCTCTCATCGCTTGCCCTTTTATAATATTTGAAAAAACATATTTAGGGTGCATGCTGTTTCTACTCAACAAAGTGTTTTTATAACAGTCCTTTCTATAAACCCCAGTATTATAACTTCCATTGCTCAGATGCTGCACCAATACATCTAAAAAGGGAGTACTATCTTTAGAACTAGCCATGGTAAACTTCAAAAAAGATGAAGAAAAATTCATCTCATTATAGAATAGACTCAACTCCTCTGCTGACCCATCCCAGAGAAAGAACAAGTCATCTACAAATCTCCTATAGAAAATCACATTAGTTTGAAACTTGTTCAACTTAAAAAGACTCTCCTCCTCCCATACTGCCATGACTAGGTTGTAGCTATTGGCACAGTGCCCATAGCTACGCCATCCCTTTGTAGATACAGGCTTCGATCAAAAAGAAAGATGTTATTCTCCAAAATCAGTCTTAGGAAGACGCCTATAATGTCCTTCTTGTTGGCTGTTAAATCAGAGTGCTTATCAAGACACATCTTAATATATTCAATTCCAACATCATTAGGAATCTTGGTGAATAATGAACAAACATCCATTGTTACCATTGTAACATTATCAGTATTCTTTAAGTTAACCACCACATCATAAAAATCCAACAGAAATTGTTTTGAGTCCCTAAGAATAAAAACATTCGAATCTACTATTGGTCTCAGTAACTTTTCAATAAATATTGACAAGTATTCCGTGACCCATCCCTGTCCTGACACTATTGGCCTCATTGGAGGGTCAGTCGGATTCTTGTGTATTTTTGGTAGCCCCTGGATTACCGGAATGGTGGGTGACTCAACAAAAAGAAAATTGTACGTACTTGTATCTATTATGTCCTTACCATGTAAATCATCCAAGGCTCCATGTACCCTAGAAATAAATTCTTGTGTTCTAAACTTAGATAGAGGCTCATAATGGTTTATGTCATTTAACATTTCAAACATACTATTATTGTAATGTTCCTTGTCCATTATAACTACAGGCCCCCCTTTGTCTGCTGGTCTAATAGAAATGGTCATATCACTCCTTAAACTCTGTAATGCAGAAAAATGTTTTGGTGTTAAATTACTATGATTATAATTACTCTGCCTAACTTCTTCCATTTTCATTAAATCTTTTTCAACTATCTTACTAAAAGTATCTAATAAAGGATGTAAAATAGGTATAAATGTGCTTGGTTTCTTTAGATTTCTATCACATTCCTTCCTGTTACCAAACATCATCTGCAACTGTATATTTCTAGCAAACAATTTTACATCTAAAATTGTTTCAGTGACATTACTAACACTAGAAGGAATGAAGGAGAGGCCCTTATTCAAGACTTCCATTTCAAATTTACTAAGTGGTCTGTGGGAAAGGTTCCAGACTATGTCATCCTTTCCCACATTCTCTTTATTGTTGGCTCTCTCATGTCTGTCCCAGTAGCCTTTCTTTTTTGTCTCCCTCGACTCATAGATCGATTCCTGCCTCTTGCTGTGTTCTCGGCTATAGGGAAAGGACACTGCTTATCAGGCCCCATATTAGTACTGGGTAAAAAAGTGGTCTTACTACGTATAGTATGTAGGGTCTCTCAACTCCATTAATGGTGCATGAGGATATATGTGTCATTTGTTAATCTGCCATTGCTATCTACAGATGTATGGCCATATATACCTGTATATATATATATATATATATATATATATATATATATATATATATGTATATATCTGCTAACATATATAACTGTCTGTATATACCTACATAGATATATATCTGCATACACATATGTAACTTGCTGTGTATATGTAGACACATAGGTGTAGACATATATATGTGTTGATGTAGGAATGTGCATGTATGTATGCTCATATATATATATATATATATATATATATATATATATATATAGTGTCAGAAATATATATATATGTACATATATATATATATATATATATGTTGTATCTGTGTAGATATGTATGTATGTACACAGACATACATCTATATGTTAGTATACATTCTCTGTACTGTTGCATGACTGGACTGGATGATAAGTTTCTGAAATCATTGGCTATATGTGTATATGGCATGGCTTAGTAGTACATCACCTTGTCTATGGTTTGCAGTGTCCTGGGTTCGAGCCCTGCAGGAGCTGTGTATTTTGTAGCTAGGCAGACCACGGCCTTTTGGATACGGTGTGATGAAGACACTATTGAGCAGTTTTACGTGGGTTTGCACGGGGGTAAGCTACACACTTTAAGCAATATTGAAGCCAAATGAGTGTATGACACAGTAACCAGAAGGTCCATTTTCTGCCCAGCAACACAGTAAACAGAGTCTGCAAGGCTCGAACCCAGTACCCAACACACCACAGACAATGTAAATCACCACTAAGCCATTATAGATATACGTACATCTGATGGCTCCAGAAACATGTCATCCAGCGCAATCATTCAACAGTATAGTAAGTGTACTTTAACATCTAGATGTATGTGTGTGTGTGTGTGTGTGTGTGTGTGTGTGTGTGTGTGTGTGTGTGTGTGTGTATACATATATATATATATATATATATACATATATATGTATATATATATATGTATATGTATATATATATATATATATATATATATATATATATATATATATATCTCAAAATAGTTGTATATAACCCACTCTCTCCATGCATACATCTACACAAATATGTCTACATATATATGTCAAGATATAGATATATCTACAGCAAAATGCACATATATAGATGTATGTGCAGATATATATCTGTGTATACAGATATATATCAATAGATATCATAGAGAACATGACAAAGACATATATGAACGCAGGCATCATTGATGGGGTTGAGGGGGCTCAAGCAACACTTCTCACACGTGGTGATATCCCCCCCTGCAATACATTACCGACTGCTGCAAATGCCATAACCAGGACCTGACAATACATGGGCACAAGATGTTAACAGTAGGCCATCCCACCTGTATTATGTCATGTGGGTATTGATAACATATCATGCTGTGCGGTCTGTCTACTATAGTGAATGTACAATGTGTAAGCAATGAACGGTCCTATGATACCTATACTCAGACACATGTATGTAGATACTCGTATACAGATATATATGTATACATATGTATAGATATATATGTGACTACACAGACACACACAGAGGTATGTCTAGGAAGATACATAAGAGGGCGCACACCATACTGAACTGCCAGTATCCCTACAGTTGCATCCTCATCTGATGGACATTGTATGAGTCATCCATACCACAGACAAGTGTTGCCTGACACATATACCCACAGAGACTTCAATGGATGTAACACAACAGACAGGTTGGTATACATAGGGAAGGTTCAGTTGTGTACTATTACAGTTGTATATGCCATATCATATAGCTGATTATGCTCTGACATACATACAAACAGAGTAATGCAACACACAAACATATCCTTTAGGACAGTAGTCTGAAAGCATCACATCTGTTGGTGTCCATGCCAAGGCCTTCAGGTAATCCAGCAGAAAAGACTGACATAGCCGCAGCATAACAAACTATCCACAGTATGTCATGCAGATGTATAGCCCAGTGGCCTCTAAATGCACATTGCATGCAATCCCTAGGGTGAAAAGACTGGGTTGACACTATGGGTGGTATCTGTCACATAACAATGCATAACTGTAATCATCACAATCACACTGATGGCAGTCAGCAGTAGGCCAGCAGTGTTCACAAGGTGAAATGTATTGTAATGTACATCTGCATACCGTAGGGCAGCTTACTACTGGCGGTCCTCACATGTTGTAACACCTTGGGATACTTGTGGTGCATACCCTCAATACACTGCCTTACAGGGGCATAGCACACTGTTACATACACTGACTTTGAGACTGCAGAGGTGCACACATGTGTTGTGCAAATGAAGCCCACATATATATGGTGCACATGGGCTGTACACCATTAGTCATTGACAGCATATCTGATAACCAGTCAGTCAGATGACAGACTGCTGGACATGGTGTGTATAGTAGGCGCTGTGTCCATGGACATTACCAGGATATTATGTGTATGTGTGTACAGCACTATGGTCAGCGTATGTATGGCAGAGGTCTGCGGCCTACACTATCCAAATAGCCATGCCTGACTCCTCACCCACCAAAGTAATGTCACCGGGGGGTACAACAGCTATCTGACACCTACAATGAAGATAGCAGAGCATATACGGCCCCATATATAGTAATACTACATATATAACCACGTGTATAACAACAATGCCTAACATATGTTCATACCTGTGTTCCTGTGTTGGGATGGCTGGGTCTGTGTGTGTGTGAGTGTGTGTGTGTGTGTGTGTGTGTGTGTGTGTGTGTGTGTGTGTGTGTGTGTGTGTGTGTGTGTCCATTAATCCTCACAGGTACAAGGACCCACTACTGCAGGGCTGAAGAGACACCTGTGGCTCCAGATCCACAGGTTGCAGACCCCTGGGCTAGGATGATTGATGACTGTATGTGTATTGCACTTACCACACATGGGCTCTGTACAGACTGTGGTAGACGCCATTGTTCTCCATCCGTTTCTTTCTGATGTTACATGCCACTCCAGTGGTAACCTTGTGTATCATATATGGCTGTGGCTGCATTGCCATTGGATGTAGATATGCATTTACTCACAGTGTCTGCTATGCTGTGCTGTGACCTGTATGTCGAGCCTGCTATACTCGCAGGTACATGTGTATTCCCCCATACAATATGTATTCTGGAGTTGTGGCAGTCTGCCTGTAATTTGCCCAGTGCTTTCTGACATGCCTAGCAGCCTATTGTAAATACCTAGTATTCTGTTATGTCCAGTTATTTGCAGAACATACTGCTGCCAGGCCAGCATAACTGTTGTGTATTACTGACAAAGCTGTGGTATGCTATACAGATGTATGTCATTCTCTACTGGGTATTATGTGGCCATGTGAACTCAGCAGCACCAGGTAGTATGTGTCTGGGAAGACTGGCATGTGTGCATGCATACACTGTGTGGGCATGTGTACCCCAGTATTGTGATATCCCCATGTACATGGCTAGTAACATCCACATTGGGAGGTGTGGTCCACATGTCATGCATGAAGGGGACATGTGTACAATTCTGGACTGACCACAGAGTGCCACACTGTCCACATATAGTGGTCATATCCCTGCTGTAGTCTACAGCATCATTGCTGTGATAGCAGTGGGTCTGTATTATGCTGCCCCTAGGATGTCTGTCTGTAGGCAATGGTGCACATGTTGCGACCTCCCATACCCAACATGTCTGTTAAGACACCCCTATGACAGTGGCAACAGTCTACATATATACCCACAATACATCCGTGATATCTCCTTGCACTACGGTGTTATGACTATTGGTACTGAGGTCGGACTCTACTCCATGTTCCGGACATATGGTAAACTGATATGTGTGCACATGTATCCACATATCTGTGTAGATATATATATATATATATATATATATATATATATATATATATATATATATATACACACACATATACATAGCCACATACATATATGGCCATATACATATCCACATACATATATGGGGATATATATATATATATATATATATATATATATATATATATATATATATATATATATATATATATATATATATATATATATATATATATATATATATATATATATACACACACACATATAAATACCACACATATACATACACACAGCACTGACTTCAACAAGTGGCTGTGCATCTGCTGTCATTCAATGGGAATCCATTATCTGTCTGCCTGGGGTGACATGATGTACAGACCATGATGCTCTGGCAGAGATGGACTGCACGTGTTGCCCCTGGGATTCAGGTTACTGGCTACACCTCCTGGCAACCCCATAGCACCTAATCTAGGTAAGGTTCAAAGGGCAAATCCACCACTGTAACAGATGCAAGCATGCAAAACTGCTGGTAATGGGACTCAATGTTAGATGTCTAAACCTAAACAGGCACTCTCCTGAGCCACACATACAAATGGGGAACATCAATATCTGTGCAGTACCTGGGACCTGGTGCAATGCTCCAGAGAGCACACCTGTAATACCTGGCTACAACCCTTATCACACATGTCGGGCAACAAACCAAGACTACAACACTACAGGTGGAGGAGTGTTCATATTCACCAAGGTAATTCACACATCCAGCCTAGTGTCAAACACAATGCATCTGGGAATCACCAAATGCAACTAACACTATGTAAGACTGCAATCCAAATTGTAGCTGTCTACTGATCCCCCTCCATGGTCAAAAGTTCTTACTACACCGTTATAAACATACTGGACAATATTAAGATACAATCAAACACCACAATACTGGTTGATTCCAAATACTCTGCCATTAATTGGGAAATCACCTCATGTACCACCACCCTTTACCAATGGTTCCGGGAACACATACATTCCAACCCCCTGGATCAACTAGTCCATTGTCCAACCAGGGTCTCCAATATCATAGACCTAGTCATTCCCAAAATGGGTGTCAGATGCCCCACACCAGTGGCCACCCTCATAGGTCAGGTCTGACCATTAGGTAATCACCGTTGACATCCACATCCCACCCCCACCCACCAGTAGGGATCCTCCATGAATACCCTCTGCAAAGCGTACACCATGCTACTCAAGCCAGACGTGACAAACCTCATGACACCCATGGAGATGGGAGCTGAACGTGCAACTGGTGATTCCTACACTAAAGCACTTTGTGGGCACACCCACTCATGCATGCATCGAACCATCACACATAGACCCAAAACATTGTCCTCCAAACAAGGAAGCCAGTTTTGTGCTCCACTGCCTTGAACAGTCTATACAACAGAAGGAAGACACTGTTGCAGTTAACAGGAGAATCCCAAAATGGAAACTGCTCCCTTATCAGCCTCAGTAAAAAGCTGCTATCCCTCAAAAACCACCACAGCTTGTTACATAAATATTATTGCCATAGATTCCAAAGACAACCACAAGGCATTCTATAGTTATGTCTAGGATCTATACCGCAATGCTCAGAATTGCTCTGTGCTACAACAGATTGACATTAAATATACTAATTCAAAGGAGTGTTCCAATATCTGGGCAGACCAATTTAGTGCCTCATTCAGTCTCCCTCACCCCCTAAAATGGCACATCTCAGTAACAAAAGGTTGCCAAATAACAGTAATCATGGCCACACAGATGGAATCTGCTGACTCCACTGCTAGGAATGCAGCAGCCATGGGACCAGATGACATCCTGGGATGTGTAGTACATGAATTACTACATAACCCTGCATCTCACCTAAATGCCATGTGTCATCATAGCCTTACCTCAGGTGTCTATCCCACTGAGTGGCACACAGCTACAGTTATCACACTGCACAAGGGGGAATCCACCTTGTATCCCAGGAACTACCGTCCGATCAGTCTTACTAGCCTGATCGCCAAGGGCATGGAATGCAATATAATGCAACTCATTAACAAAGACATTGGAAACCAGTAAACACTGGACCCCACCCTGGTTGGGCTCGTGCAGGGCCAATCTTTTCTCCTGACCCTGTTTGACTACTTTGATTCAGTCCCTGGAGCTGTGGAGGAGGGTAAGGCAGTGCACACAGCCTATCTGGACTTCGCCAAGGCTTTCGACATCGCCCACTCTAGAAACATAGTTCAACATGTGGAGCTGGCCATAAACACCTGTGTCACTCGATGGGTTGCCAAATGACTTACCAATGGAACCCAGACTGTAAACGTAGCCATGTCCAATCCCTGCTCCAGACAGTTGACTAATTTGAGTATGTCAGGGTCAGTCCTGGCACATCTCTTGTTTGCCATCTACTTCCCTGAAGTACAGGCCTACACTACGGAACTGTGGCTGACAAACTTCACAGATGGCCACAAACTGGGAGCCATTATTGGATCCCCAAATGATGTGGATATTCTACAACATGGCTTTACAGACACAGATGCTTGGTGCCAGAGCCATGGGCCCAAACTTAATGGCATGTAATGTATAGTTATCCCCTTTGGACATACCGTGTCCCCATGAAGTACCACATAGGTGTTAGTACACTAAACACTGACAGTGTGCTTACAGACATAGGGACACAGGTGGACAGTGGTCTCACCTTCATTGACCACATAGCCATGACAGTAAGGAAATCCTCCTATGTGGCACACCTCATCACCGAGGGCTTTACATCCAGAGAAAAGGGGGTACTTGTCCCACTGTACTCATCCCTCATTACACCCTGTATAGAGTACAACTCCCCATTTGGTATGTATCTCACAGGACAGCTGCGACAGCTGGGAAGGCAGTGGAAATACCTCACTATATGAATCACAGCCATCAAACAGATGGCCTATGCTGACCATCTAGACATCCTCCAGCTATATTCTGTGGCATACTGTCTACACAGAGGCTATGTCAAACCCTGGGAAATGGCATCTGTAATATTTGTATGTACTGCCATGTATAGTACATGTGTCTATGTGCTCTCATTACTGTAGCAAAGGGTATTGAGTGTCATGTCTGAGACACACAAGTATATGAGGCCTGCACATCACTGTTATCCATGTGAATGTGTGACATGCAGGGGTAGCAACCCAGGGTATGTGCTGTCACACAGGCATGCAGTGTAACATAGCAGTACTACTGTTGACAGTGCTGTCCCAGGGAAGGGTGCAATGCTAACATTACTACTGGCAACAAGCACACCTGCAGGCATAGCTGCACTCTGAGGGCAAACTGTCATGTACCTGGTGTGTGGGCTGTGTCACCATATATATGCCCTACTGGATAATACTCAGACATGTGGAATGTAACTGTGGAGTACCATCGGTACAGCACATGTTAGTGAGGGCTTACAGCATGTAGTAATGGCATACTTATTGTTTTTAAACATCCATCTGTTGACACATTTATCCTACTGCATAGCTACTCACCAAACTGGTGTCTGTCAGTCCCTCTACAGATGTGCAGATGGCAGGTCTCCAGCTGGGATACGTATAGGCAACCTAAGCTTGACAGATACTGACATGTGTGGCTAGATGTGTACTACCTGTCACATATATGGGACATCACCCTGTATGGGCCACATGCCACCAGTACCTACACTACACTACCACAGCCAACTGAACATGCTTGGGTACAGGTCTCCATCACAGACGCTAACCATGTGTAGTATGACATGTTGCATACATGTCAACTGGACCATCTTGGTGGCCATGTGTAGAAGGCACCCAGAGGATTGGATGATGCATGTCACTCTCACCCTGCCAGTCACTAATGTGGTGTCTGTCGATAGATTACCTGCTAGCACATGGCAGGTGGCATGATACCAATGTACACACACTCCCTACACATCCAGTCCCTCCATGGACAACAGCCAGGTACACAGCTATGACCATCTGCAGCAATGCACCACAGTATTGACACGTGTATGTGTGCATTACTGAGGATAGCATTGTTTGTGTGTTAGTACACCTGTAGTTGGAAAGTCATTGACTGCCTTCACAACCACCACCACTCCCATAGTCAGATGTGACCGATGCTGTATTGGACATGACATGTAGCCTGTTACACTCCTCTACCTAACAGCTATATGTGCCTTGCAGTACCAGTACAACAGTGTTGTACAAATGGGTCAGTAGGCATGGAAATCCCATTGAGGTCTGCCACGTGTGTGTATGTGTGCATGTGTGCATATCTGTAGGGTACACCATTCCGAGGCCACATACTCCTATTACAATACACATTGCCACACAGTAGTATAGATATTGTTGTTGTCACCCATAAGTGTGCCACTGCAATGCAACACCCTACTATACCTGTGGCATGTGCATTACATGCATATCCCTGTGGTACCACTGTTGTGATATGCAATAGGTTGTTTTGGCGTCATGGCAATGTGTGATAGTGGGTATGTCAGAGTATCAAGATGGGTTCCAGTGTGTACAATATCCAGTGGGGGATGTGGGTACTGTGTACACTGTCTTTACACCATGGTACACCTGGTATATAGCCCACGTACCACTCTCTGGTGGCCGCTGTCGCCATCACCCATACAGGTAACAGATAACAGGATACAGCCCAGTTACACATGTGCTGCGTGCAGCCTACCTGTAACACATTGGACACATGGACTAGTTAGTTAGCAACAATACACCCAGGTCTCTAAGATGTGTGTCTACCTGTTATGTGTCAGTCAATATTTATATGATGTTATGATACACTATGTATTCTCCATATACAAACATTACATCCCCATTAACATATTGCACATGTCTGTGGATGTTCTGCATGTAACATGTGACCTGTTACACACCTCACCCTACAGATTTGTTGTGTGTGCAATGACAGCCACACAGTTCAGTAGCACTACATACCTGGGTAGGGGTCTAGACACAGTATTGCCAAGTAAGGATGTGTGTGTATGGGGATGGGTTGACATAAGGGTGCAGATTATACCTGTACCAGCAGGCCACCAGTCAATGTTGCATGGGCAGTAACTGTTATACATACCTGTGGCATGTGTGCAACTGTACACCAGATATGTCATGGCCATGGTATCACCACAGTGACATACCCTTGTGGAATATGACTGGAGACCATTCTTCTGCTGACACATGTACTCCTACAGCACAAATGGATAAAAATATGGGGATAACAATCAGTGTTACCAACAGTTGAGATGCATCATAACTGCATGGCTACACTATGTATGCATTACACATTACTACTGACAACATCTTACACTGCAATACATTGCAGCACTCTATTACAGTCACCGTGTGCATCAGAACCATATTAGCCTGTCCCTGCATTGCTGTTATGGATGACAGGGATGTGGCACAGGTATCATCATATACACATGGTGTGTGAAAGTCATCATAGCTGCATGATTACACTACCTAACATGTATGCATTACACATTACCCCTGACAACATCTTACACTACAGTACATTGCAGAACTCTATTACAGTCACCGTGTGCATCAGAACTATATTAGCCTGACCCTGCATCGATGTTATGGATGACAGGGATGTGGCACGGTATCATCATATGCACAGGGTGTATGAAAGTCATCATAGCTGCATGGCTACACAATCTGACATGTATGCATTACACATTACCCCTGACAACATCTTACACTGCAGTACATTGCAGCACTCTATTACAATCACCGTGTGCATCACAACCATATTAGCCTGTCCTTGCATCGCTGTTATGGATGACAGGGATGTGGCACAGGTATCATCATATGCACAGGGTGTGTGAAAGTCATCATAGCTGAATGACTACACTACCTGACATGTATGCATTACGCATTACCCCTGACAACATCTTACACTGCAGTACATTGCAGCACTCTATTACAGTCACCGTGTGCATCAGAACCATATTAGCATGTCCCTGCATTGATGTTATGGATGACAGGGATGTGGCACAGGTATCATATGTGCAGGATGTGTTGCTGGTGTGCCAGAGGCTGAGGGTGGTCCAAACATGTGTCACCATGTGTGTGGGTGAGGGATGTGGTTCTTTGATTGGGGCATGGTGATGTGGTGTGTGTCGGTATGGGGTCACCCTATGTGTGGTTGCATAGTGTGTGGGTATGCATGCACACAGTTCTGCCATGTGGCTGCCCTATACAGGTGATATTGGACAGCTGCAGACCATAACTGGCAGGGTGTGCAGTTCACTGCCTCCGGCCATGGACATGCTGACTGTGTCTGCCAGGGATTCCATGGGCACGTGCAGGTACAGACCTTGAGGTGCTACTCTCCCCTGATGATGACATATGTCTGCTGGAACCATGTCCTGCCTGGGACTGCCCAGGGCCACGTGAATGAGGCCTGCTCTGGTGTGGTGGGGACAGCAGCACCAGTGGTGTGCTGGGGCTGGTACTGCCACTACAGGAGCAG
Organism: Protopterus annectens; assembly: GCF_019279795.1. Lineage (NCBI taxonomy): Eukaryota > Metazoa > Chordata > Ceratodontiformes > Protopteridae > Protopterus > Protopterus annectens. The sequence goes on along the minus strand of NC_056732.1, from coordinate 1,497,640,491 downwards.
CTGGGTGTCCTGGCATGTCCACGTTGACCACCAGCTGCTGGTGTTTCTGGCCTATGTCCACACAGCCATCACACCACTTCCACCACATGTTCAAGCACAGACATACCACGGTTGAGGAGGCCCACCATCTCACCCCACTGTCTATCCATGACCTTGGTCTGTTCACAGAGGGCAACAGCAAGTTCATGGAGGTTGCCACTTACAGCTACAAAAGCAGACCTCTGCAGCCTCAGGCCCTGTCTGGTGTGCATTTCCATATGTGCCTGCCCCTCCATTATGGCCTGAAACATGCTCCTGGTGGTACCAGTTGTGGCGCCTCTGCCAGGGGCATGATGATCTATGGTCCTCCCACGAGCATCATGGTACATCTGCCGATGTGGTGGCCTTCCAGACATCCAGCTATGCTGACTGTAACCTGACACAGTTGGCATGGACACCACACTTTCCTGATCACTGCCACCAACCGCCAACTGTCCTTCTGCTATGGCCACATGCGATGGGGTTTGTAGGGGCACTGCAACTGTGTGCAGACTTGGGGTGGCTAGGAGGGTGATGACACATGTTGGCACAGTGTCAGCCTCTGACAACCCCACCTGTGCCTCACATGTACCATCATCATCATCATCGGTGTCTGTAGGGACACCTACCTCAGTTTGCATGCAGGAGGGACCCTGACCCACCTCGCCACCTGTGGGGGAAACTAATACACACTTTAAGACCTGTACAGCATTGCATAACAGTTCACACACTCACACTGACAGTCCACCTTACTACCTCACTTTCCCTGGGTTTACAGACAGTCCCACATTCAGTTACATATGTTTCCCATCCTGCATGGCACTTGCTAATATACACTCATTACTACTACCCATTAACATATCATTCCTTTCCATGCATACATGTGTGATCACAACACCTGACCTGTTACTCCATCACCTTACTGACTTGGGTGAAGTAGGTTGTACATGGCCTCACTGCTGTCATCCCATATTTCCCTGTGTATGGACAGTAATGGTGTACATGGCCCCTATATGGTTAGAGCTGCTACATTCACTACATATGTCACACACCAGAACCTCATACTACAGTCTTGCTTAGTCCATGCCACATCTACTGCACAAGTGACCCATCTTGCAGACAACAGTACTACCTGGATACACTCACTGATGTGCTGTGGTAATTCCCCATTGCATTTGTAGTGCTGCATATGTGAGTAGCTGGCTATCTATCTGCTGCTGGCAATATGATGTGTATACTTGGTATGTACTTCCCTTCCCAATGCATGTTCCATGCTACAGACCTTGTTATGCTATCAGCTGTCCTGTGTTCACATATCAGACAGGTTGTCCTGGTGTCCCATATGTCACTCCATGTACTTGTATAGCACAATCCCAAGGGGAAGTACTGCCATGTGATCAATCCCACTATTGCCTGTGCATATATGGACACCCACACACACAGACACACATGTACTCACACATCTGACATGCATCGTCCACACTCCACTAGATTGCACTTACACACACACACACACACACACACACACACACACACACACACACAAACAGACTCCTACATGTGGGTTTGCACTACATTTGTACACACAGTCCTCCCATTACCCTTCTGTCAGCATGCATTACATATGGTGCTCAACAGCATGCAGTGCAACTATAATGACTCCATGCTAGCTGTAGTATACATGTGTGTGAGGCATGGGCTGTGTTGGTAGGTGATGGCCCTTCCCCTTGTTAACACTGCACCCATGTACAAAGTGTTACTGTGGACCTGTTCCGCACCCTGCATTGTACTGTGCACCATACCTCACAGGTGTAGAAACCATTGCTGCATATGTAGTACTGTGTCTGTTATGTCAGCTCCACTGCTAACAGCCCCTACGTGTTATAGCAGCTCATACCTGGGATGATATGTGAACAGATATAATTTATGAATGCCTGATGTCTGCGTTACAGATCACAACATCACCAGATGCTCTACCAGATGGTCGATAACAACCTCAGTCTCAATGACGCTGTATGAGGGCAGAAAACTGTGTGCCATGTTCCTTGGAAGACATAAAGATGGAAACAGGTCTGAGCCACCCATACAGCAGGGTACCATAGTTCTTAATACATATATTTGTCTCCCCCTACCATATCAGCAACAACAAACTGTTCACAGAATGCAATTGTTATGTTGGCTGCTTACCTACCATTGGGACATATGTTGTATTGTACCAAGCTTTGTGCTATGTGTTTGTAGCCATGCTCCCTCTGGGGGCACTATCTTTGCTGGCCTGTTACAGACTATTTCACCTGCATGCCATTGTCAGTGCCACTATACATATATGTATATATATATATATATATATATATATATATATATATATATATATATACGTACATATAAGTGTAGATTTATGTTGTACATTGTTGACATACCTATGTCTATATGAGTGTCTGTGTATCTGTAGACATACACTTCACATTCTGTATCACACAGATATTTGTCTATATGTGGGGTGCATACAGGCATCTGATCCGCATTCTGTAACTGTCTTTCATTTACAGCGGCACTGTTCTGCCTTGCTGCAACACAGGCAGGTGTCACATGTGAACACAGACTGACATTAGGGTGGTATATATGGTGTGAGATTGCTGGTAAGCCTGTTATACACCTATGGCATTTGTGCATGCAACATTACACATTAACATGAGTGTCCTGCAAGTGGTGTGCTCTGACACCCATGTGTCTATCATGACGGCAGTACTTCCACCACCAGCTATTGCCCACACTAACATAACACACACAGATATTATGGCTGACATCTTTATCATTCATTGCTGATCTGCACAGTTGGTGGGTATGTCCCACTGCCTACAGGGACAGACATTATTGTCCAGAGCAGTTGTTCAGTGGAACATCATTACAGGGACAACTACAGATGGCACATATCAAACATTCAGTATCATATAACCTATTAATCTATACCACATAATACATTAAATTACATACAATTATGTTTTACATACCTTTTTTTTTTTATGACAGGTGCGACTCCTTTCCGGTTTTGGCTTTTAAGTTTTGTTTTTTTTTTTTTTCACTGTGTGTGTTTCTCTTTCTCTTTCTTTTTTTGTCTCTATCTCTCTCTCTCTCCCTCTTCACTGGAGTGATTGAGTTGGTTTGAATGGATTGCAGCATGGCTTTTTTAGGTGATGCACATGATCAGGTGATGGGCTCTGCACCAATCAGTGTGCAACAGTTGCTAACTGCATGCAGCTTGCTGTGTAGTGATTCAGATAACCACTGTCATGGCGACCCAGTACTATAAATTGCTGACTCATGTCGGCGTTGTCCCTTAACCTTTCCAGTATGGAGGACATCCTTCCTGTATGTGGGCAGCAGTGTTACAGACAGCAGGTTGCAGTACCTCTTACAGCAGGACTTGCAGACACAGGCCAACTACACAATTGTAAGAGGTTCCAGACCTACAGACAGAGTAAGTAGTGTTATGTGCATTGTATATTGCTGGTCTTGCAGTGTTTGCGTGTACACAGTAGTTTAGGATGGAATGCAATCTGTCTGCATAGCTCTCAACTGTGGACCTATCCACATGATGGCCAATGGATTGTCTGTTTGCTTTTGCCTGTGCACCACACAGGTCTTGTCCTAGATATATCCCTGGCAATCTGTCTGTTGTGTGCTATCAGTACATGGCTACATCCATTTGTGCTCCTGATGTCTTATTCCTGCATAAGAGTATGTTGCAACAAATCCTGTAACATCAGCAATTTCCAGGGTGTGTAGCAGCAATATTGCAAGTATGGCCTTGTGTTCCTGCCTCTGTCCTTCACATATATGGCTGGCTATGTCCTGCTATGATACAGTTAGGAGTTGTTAGGTAATGACCTATCATTATTTACTGCTAGCATTCCTGCTATCATCCCAGTCATATCGTGGACTCCCACAACATTTGTTGGTCAGGGTCCATACATGTGACAGATACATAGACATTACCACAAGTAATACATTTCCCCCTAGGCCTTGACTACAGGGTGTAACTGGAGGCTGCTGAACTACAACTGTTATTGTTGATTGTTACTTATCTTGACAGCAAATCCTTTGTCTACAGTTGTACGAATTGAAGGGCTTGGCCTGGACAGCATAATATGTTCTATATCCGCACTGTCTGCATCTACTGTTTTGTGTGGGCCTTGCATTCCTCACTGATTAAATAATTCAAATTCTATGTGCTGTAAGTAATGGCATATATTATTTTATAGTACACAAATAAAGGTTGTCTGTGTATACATACCTGTGTGTCGTGTCATGTCCTTTGAATTGTGAATGGGTATATGTGTAATGTAAGTGTTCACTTTGTGGGAATGGTTGCCACACTACACATGTCACAGGTACCAGTTACAGGGCTTGTGGCTGAGGGATATACTTTGCACCCAGTACGTCCACACTACTTCTACATATGTATGGCTAGTAATAACTTTTGTCTGTGTATATGTGTATGTACCTATATATCTCATATATCTTTTATATATATATATATATGTATATATATATATATATATATATATAATATAAATATATATATATATATATATATATATATATATATATATATATATATATATATATATATATATATATATATATAAATATATATATATATATATATATATAAATCTATATATATATATATATGTGTGTGTGTGTGTACATATATATATATATATATATATATATATATATATATATATATAGATATATATATATATATACATATATATATATATATATATATATATATATATATATATATCCTGGCAGATAGGTTCAGTGCTAAATTTACCTCCCTCTCACCCCCTAAAGGGCCCATCTCTATACCGGAAGAATGCAAAGTTTTTGTAATCACGGCTGCACGGGTAAAAATCACACTCTCTAAAGTCAAGAACACAGCATCCATGGGACTAGACAACATCCCAGGCTGCGTTCTGCATGAACTACAGAATGCACTGGCACTCCACCTAAATACCATGTTCAGTCATAGCCTCATCTCAGGCTTTGTGCCCACTGAATGGCGCACAGCGACAGTTATCCCACTCCACAAAGGGGGAGCCACCACGGA
>NC_056732.1:1497582854-1497625354 GCF_019279795.1 Protopterus annectens | reverse complement strand
CTTGCATCAATATAGTAATTCTACCTGTTATGACAATGTTGACATCTAATACTTCAATTGTATCTTTATATAATATAAGTATTCCAGAGCACGTCTCTTTCCTAAAATTCCATATCACATTTTTCCCCACCACACTTCGGTTTGAATTTTTTCTGTCTTCAAAAAAGTCTAATATCTTCTAGTATAATAATATCATTATCTAGTTTTTACGCCATTCCAGAATTCCTGTCCTTCTTTAATGACAAAACATTGCACGTAACTCTGCTTTATATATTGTGTATTCATCCTTCCCATTTTTTTTTAAATCTTCTGTATTCTTTCTTTTCCTTTTTCTCACTATTTTACCATTTGAATTTCTCTTTTGTTTAACTAGGAGCCATTCAACGTCATCATTTTCACTAAAACCTGACTCTTCTTCTTCAATATTTTCGAAGTTTAAATCTTCTTTTACTTTATCTTTTTCGCATCATTTGTTCTCCATCATTAATGCTATTTCTTTTTTCTTTTTCTTCTAAATCTGATTTCTTTTCTGTAAGTTTCTCCTTTTAACTTCTTCTACTTCCTCTGTTATACCCAATACTACACTTTCTTTTTCTTCACGTCTCTCCAAATGTCCTAAATTTTTTACATTTATAACATACTGATTCAGTTTTTTGCATCTTGTCTATGCCCCCACATGAAAAACGTTTTTTTTTCACATTTAATTAATTGATCTGTTTTTCCACACAATAAAACAGGTTTCTGGCTGTCCCCAATATCTAACCTGGCCTCTATCATCTTCATTATTAATAATGCTAGTTTCAATATCACATGGCAGTCCAATGCCCCAATCCATAAACCTCTGTCATTATACACTTTTGATAAATTCAAAACGTCATTACATAAATATAATAAATGTTTTTTTAAAGTCTCTTTTTCCACTTCAGTTCTGAATTGAATATTAATTTTTTTCTTTATTTCCCTAAATGTGGGCTTAAGTACATATAAGTTCCATGGTGCACAGTTTTTCTTTTTTTCATATTCTTCTGTAAATCTTTCCGTTATCTGCCCAGTCTCAAAAATAATGTTGTGACACCCATGCACTGGCCTGGTAATCAAAGAGCCTCAATCCTCACCACTGGCAACAGTGAGGGACGTACACAATGGGAGGATAACAAGTACAAACACAGTAAAGTACAATTTCCCTTAAGAGCACACAGAGATCACACTCAATCTGGGGCCGGTTTCTCCCTCTTTCACTAGATCCCCAATAAGACTCCCCACTGGCACAGCTATAGAGTTCTGTCCTTTGCCAGGGTTCCAGGCCAAGTCCCCCCAACACTCTCTCTGTCCAGCCAGTGTTTTGTGTCCCTGTCCAAGTGGCTGGCACACACACACACACACACACACACACACACACACACACACACACACACACACACACACACACACACACACACAAACACACTCACATTGCGATTTGATTTATACACAAACACACACCTGGGAAAGGCTGGCACATGTTTACTAGCTATGCCTCCTTCTGCCCATAATGTAGTTATCACTGCCACCAGAACCCCTTATCAGCTACTTTAAGGCCCTTCCCATAGGGTGGTCAATCCTACTGTGTAATGTTACTATTATCCAAATGGTAAGTGTGACCAAGACTTGCAAGGCAATTTAGGGGTGGCCTGTACAGTGTCACCAAATACATATGCAAGTACCCTAAGAGCTTAAATATGTCTCACAAATATCAGCCACAAAGATAGGTTTAAATATATTTAGTAATAAATAATAAAACAACAAGAGAATATTCAATCAACACAGTAAATGCCATTCAGAATCATTGCAGGACAGTCTCAAATAAATACAGAAAGCATCTAAACTAATCTTTACTATATTTCTATCTATATCTAAGAGATACTATGCCCTAATAACTTACTTACAGAACAAGGCAAATGCAGATGTGCTGAATGGACGTTTCTAGGTCCAAGGCAAGATACAAAATGCACAATCACTCTCTCTCTGAGAGAGTTCTTAAATTACTATCAGACATTACTGCTGGGTCAGCTTGGATGACATTACTCTTAGATAGGTTCATAGGTAGGTAGGTACTAGGCTATTGGCCATAGGGCCTGTATAAGCCCAGCCAAAAAGGTACTCTGGCTTTCGCCACCCAAGAAAATTATTTTCATGCCCCCCTTTCGAGCAGAGGCACAGATGATCCCTGGGGTGAATTTCCTATTTTCCATCCAGTCATCAAGATTTTTCTTGAAGTGTGCTAATGAGGAGCTTTGTTTGATCTAGATAGGTAGTTTGTTCCAGAGTATGGGAAGTCTCTGGGACAGGAATCTATCCCTCCAGCATGTTCTGTTTATCGTAGTGACAAGATTTAGGTCCCTAGAGCATGTAGCTTCGAGGGATTGGGATTTCTTTAAGTGGAGCATGTCCAACAGCCCTGGATTTGATATAGCTTTGTATGTTAGGGAGAGATCACCTCTGAGTAGGTGATATGTGACGGAGTAAAGCGGGAGTTTTTTGAGATGGTCTGCGTAGGGCATCTGTTTGAGGCTGGTAATCCTCTTTGTGAGGTATTTCTGCGGCCTTTCCAGTTTCTGTAGATGTCTTGTGAGGTACATACCAAAAGAGGCGTTGTACTCTATAATGGGTCTAATGAGTGATGAGTAGAGGGGAACAATGACCTCTTTTTTTCCTGGATGAGAAACCTTTTGTGATGAGGTGAACCACACAGAAGGTTTTCCTGACTACTGTGGTGATGTGATTATCAAAGGAGAGACTACTGTCCACCTGTGTCCCAAGGTCTCTTATCACACTTTCTGTGTTAAGTAGACTACCACCTATGTGGTAGCTCATGGGTAGAGTTTTTACCAAAGGGGATGACAATGCACTTTTGGGCATTCAGTTTGAGGCCATGGTTTTGACACTAAGCATCTCCCTCCATGAGGCCCTTTAGTAGGATGTTCACATCATTAGGAATTTCGATTATGGCTCCTAGCTAGCAGTCATCTGTGAACTTCATTAGCCAAAGACCTTCTGTGTTAGCCTGTACTTCAGAAAAGTAGATACCAAACAGGAGAGGACCCTGGACTGAACCCTGTGGTACTCCACTTGTCACTGGTCTGAAGTCGGATTTGGAGTCTGCTACTTTCACAGTAAGGGGTTCTGTCAATGAGCCAGTTGGTAACCCATCTGTGACATAGGGATTTATACCTAGTTTAGTGAGTTTATCTATAATTACAGAGTGGGGAATGGTGTCAAAAGCCTTGGCGAGATCTAGATAGGCTGTCTGAGCCACCTTTCCCTCGTCTACGGCTTTGGTGACTGCTTCAAAGAAGTCTATCAGGTTTGGGAGACATGATCGGTCTTTTACAAACCCGAACTGAGTGGGGTCTAGAGTTTGGAGATTACCAATGTCTTTGTATATAAGAACCATGATGATACATTCCATGGCCTTGTAGACCAGGCTCATTAGGCTAAAGGGCTGCTAGATCTTGAGGTCCGTGGTGGCTCCCCCTTTGTGGAGTGGGATAACTGTCGCTGTGCACCACTCAGTGGGCACAAACCCTGACGTGAGGCTATTATTGAATATGCTGCTTAGATGGGGTGCCAGTTCATTCTGCAGTTCATGCAGAATGCAGCCTGGGATGTTATCAGGTCCCATAGATGCTGTGTTCTTGGCTTTGGAGAGTGTGTTTTTTACCTGTGCAGCTGTGATTACAGGAACTTTGCATTCTTCCGGTATAGAGATGGGCCCTTTAGGGTGTGAGAGGGGGGTAAAGTTAGCACTGAACCTATCTGCCAGGATGTTGGCAATATCAGTTGGTTCTGTATATTTAGTGACATTGTGCTGTAACTCAGAGCAGATCTAAGTGTTGCCAGTGAGATTCTTGACACAGCTATAGAATGCTTTGTGGTTGTCTTTAGAATCAGTGGCAATTTTGTTTTTGTAACTAGCTTTGAAGGATTTTATGAGGGATCTCAGTTTGCAACAGTGTCTTTCTTCTGTTGTAGAGTTTGTTTATGACAGGGGACCACCAGATTGGCTTCCTTTTTTTGGAGGATAGCATCTTGGTTCTGTTAGGAATAGCACGATCCATGCACTTGTGTAAGTGCTTATAAAGTGCATATGTGTAGGATTCAGCAGTCGTACCTCTATTGTCCATCTGCATGGGCATCATGATGTTTGTCACTTCTATCTAAAGAAGCTTGAAGTTGCCTTTGGAGAATTTTTTTTTACGGTGGTCTCCCTAATGGGGGGTGGGGGCAGGATGTGGATGTCTAGGGTGATTAGCTTGTGGTCGGATCTGACCAATGAGAAATTGACCTCTGGTGTGGAACACCAGTCGCCCATGTTGGTAATGACCAGGTCTAGGATATTGCTGCCCCCGGTGGGGGTGTGGATAAGTTGATCCAAGGCATTGGAATTTATGAATTACAGAAAACGTTGAGCAAAAGATTTGGTGCATGAGTAGTTTTCCCAGTTAATGGTGGGGTAGTTGTAATCACCCATTATTATAGTGTTGGGTTGTACCCTAATATTTTCCAGTGTATCAAGAAATGAGGAGTGGGAATCCTGGGGCATGGTGGGGGATCTGTAGCAAGTTACAATTTGGATTGCGGTCTTGCCCAGAGTTAGTTGCACTTGGATAATCTTGGTTGCATTATGCTGAGCAACTAGCCTGGAGGTGTGGATATCCTTAATGAATATGGACACGCCTCAGCCTTTAGTTTTTTGGTCCAGGTTAGGTGGCCGAAAGGTGTGATATGAAGTATAGCATGGTAATGCAGGGGTGCTCTCTGGAGCCTTGATCCAGGTCTCTGTCACTGCACAGATGTCGATGTTCTCCATTCTAAGGAGTGCCTCGAGTGAATGCATTTTGAGGTTTAGACTTCTAGCATTGAGTAGCTTTACCCACAGATTTTACTTGCTTGTACCTGTTAAGGTGGTGAATTTGTCATTTGAACCTTGCCTAAAAAAGGCATTGTATTGGTGGCAAGAGCCTTAGCCAGTATCTAGAATCCCAAGGGCGGCAGGTGTAGGCCATCTCTGGCAAAGCATCATGGTCTGTCGATCATGTCATTCCAGGCAGACAGATACTGGATCCCCTTAGAATGACACCAGAAGCTTAGCCAATTGTTGAAGTCAGTCATTTTGTCCTTGTACTGTGGTATCATTCTGGGTGATGGCAGGATGCTACTTAGGGCTAGGGTCATACCTGCCTGGGCTACAAGATCAGAGAGCTCCTCCACGTCTCTTTTCATGTAGTCCAGGGAGGTATGTCTCAGGTCATTCACACCAACATGGACAATGACAGAGTCATATTTTACTTGTTGTGGAGTGACCTGCGTTATGTGGCAGATCCTGGCACCCAACAGGCAGCTGACAGTACCTTTCTCCTTGTTTAGCCTGGTGAGTGGAACATCAGTCTGCCTGACTATAGAGTCACCTATGACTAGAGTGTTGGGTACGTTGTTATGCCTTATGGGCTGTGGTTCAGTGGCACACTGAGTTTGTGGGCTATGTGTCATTTGGGTTGTGTTGGGTGGTGGAAGTTGCTTGGTTTCTGCTTTGGAGGTCTCTGTTGCTTCAGCAGATTTTTATTGAGAGCCTCCGCAAATGTAGGTGTGTGCTTTGTGTTTCTATGTGTGTGTTTTGGTGGTGTAGGTTTTGAGGGACTATGTGATGAGTGTGGTGTGGTGCAAGTGTTTACCTTCTCCTCTTGACTGTCTAGTCCTGTCTTGGGTGAAGAGAGCTTTGCTTCCAGTTTGGCTATATAAGTGCATCTCTCACAGGTTGTAGTGTCACCTGCCTTCAGTTCCCAGGCTAACAGAAGCTAACATAATTTTAACATCTCTGCATGAGAAGTACGCATCTCTCAGATGTTTGCAGAACGTGGAAGTCATAAAACAATAAAATGGTTTTACATTTGAAACCTAGTAATTATTTCTGTTTCAAGACAATAGAAACCCCTTTAGCTCTAGACATTGTGTCTGCTTCACCGAAACTGAGAGATAACACAATAGTAAAACACTTTAATTTCAAATTATTTTCTTGAAGTTTTGTAAGTTAACTCTGTATGTTCCAGCTTCTACTATTAAAACATACATTTGCACAGGTATATAGTTTATATAAATTTCTCTTCTTTTCCAGTAGGGTACACTGTGGACACATCCTTGAAGCTCAATACTGTACAATCCCTGGTCAACACACACTTCTACACCAGTAGTTTAATATACACATAACATACAGTTCTGTTACATTTTAGGACAAGCATATGAATTATATTAATATTCACAAATGACATAGAATTATTTACAAAATTCTGGATAGCTGGTCTGGCAGTGTCACAGTCCCCACCCCCGAAAACTCTAGCTAGTTTTTTAAGTGACTCTTGAGAAATGTTGCTTGGGAGGGTTGAGCCTATTTGGGAATACCTTACCCCATTCCCTGTCTTGAGAGCCCATCTGCGTTGGCATTGCTAACCCCACTGTGGTGCTACACTGTCATATCATATGCTTGTACATATGCTTGTAACCCTAGGCTCCACCTTAGTAACTTGGCATTTTGCTGGTTGGCTTGATGTAGCCATGTTAAGGGATTGTGGTTTGTAACTACAGTGAATTTCCTTCCATACAGATAAGGCTGAAGTTTCTGCAGTGCCCACACTATGGCTAGGCATTCATTTTCTACAGCTGCATAGCATTTATCCCTGGGTTGGAGATATACCACTGGATGCTCTTCTCCCTCTGAGGAAACCTGGCTAAGTACAGCTCCCACCCCATGGTTTGAAGCATCCAGCTGCACAGAAATTATTTGCTGTAATCTGGACTGGCTAGCACAGGGGGTCTTCACAAAGCTCCTTTAAGCTTCTGAAATGCCTGATCACATGCTGGGGTCCACACTACCTTATTTGGCCTGTTTTGTTTTTTCTTGTCAGGTCTGTGAAGGGAGCAGCTATGGTACTATCACTGGTGACATACTTTCTGTACCATCCTGCTGTTCCTAAGAATGCCCTCACCTGCTTTTTGGTAACACAGGCAGGCCATGCCTGAATAGCTTCCACTTTGGCAGGTTCTGGCCTGATCTTACCACTCCCTACTCTATGTCCCAGGTAGGAGACCTTTGCCATACCTACCTGACATTTGCTGGGCTTAATGGTCAACCCTGCCCTCTGTCATCTGCCTAGCACCTTCCTGACATGCTGAAGGTGCTCTTGCCAGGAATGGCTGTAGATGGCAATATCATCTAGATAAGCAAGGGCAAAATCTCCTGCTCCTACTAGGATATGATCTACCAGCCTTTGGAAAGTCACTGGCAGATATTTCATCCCAAAGGGCATCTTCATGAGCTCATACAAGTCAAAAGGAGTCACAAAGGCTGACCTCTCTCTCTAGCACTGGCAGTCAGTGGCACCTGCCAGTAACCCTTGGTAAGATCAATAGTGATAAGGTACTTAGCCCCACACAGCTGCACTAGGTCTTCATCTGTCCTAGGCATGGGGTAAGCTTCTGACTCTGCATCAATTTAATTTCCTGTAGTCCACACAGAACCTGGTGCTGCCATCCTTCTTTGGTACCAGCACCACTGGGGAGGCCAGGGACTGCTGCACTCCTGAATTACTCCTAGTTCCAGCATTTCTTGTACCTCCTCTCTCAGAGTTTGTTTGACTCTCTCAGGCACCCTATAAGGGGCCTGCTTAATAGGCCTTGGGGTCCTGTATCCAAATGGTGCTGCCCCAAGTGGGTGCACCTTGGTTTCCCAGTGAACATGTTCCCAAACTCCTGTAACACTGCTCAGATTTCTCTAAACTGGGTACGGGATAGCTGCTGGGACATTGCTACCCCTTCCACTGAGGTGTCAGTCTGAGCCTCACTGAGGAGATCAGTCACCAGACCCCCCTAAGTTTCCTCCTGCTGTCCACTGCAAATCAGCACAAGGGCCTCCCTATCATGGTAAGGCTTCATCATGTTAACATGGTACAGTTTGTGCCCTTGCCTCCTGCCCAGCAGTTCTACCATGTAGTTAACATTACTGATCTTCCTTACTACCTTGTAGGGCCCCTCCAGGCTGCCTGCAGCTTGTTGAGTCTGACAGGAATGAAAACCATTACCTGCTGCTCTACAACATACTCTCTAGCTCGAGCATTCCTGCATACCAGACCTTTTTCTGCTGTTGTGTTTCTGCCAGGTTCTCCTGGGCCAACCCCATGAGTTCCCTGAGCCTTGTCCTGGGGTTTAGGACATCTGCCACAACAGACTCCTTGTGGGATTCACACTCATCCTCCCACTCATCTTGAATCAAATCTAGATGTCCCCTAACCCTATGCTCATACTGTAACTTGAAAGGTGAAAACCTATGGATTCTTATGGAACCTCTCTGTAAGCAAACAACAGATAGGGCAAATATTTGTCCCACTCCCTCTTAAACTGGTCTGCAAATGCCCATAGCATTATCTTGAGTGTAGAGTTTAACCTCTCAACAAGACCATTAGTCTGGAGATGGTAGGGGGTAGTCTTTAGGTGCTTCACCCCACAGTGCTTCCATAGACAAGCCATGAGGTCTGACATGAAATTGGCACCTCTGTCAGTCAGTATTTCATTTGGGAAACCTACCCTGCTGAAAATCTCTAATAAAGCATTTGACACCATTTCTGCCTCAATGGAAGATAGAGCCACTGCCTCAGGATATCTGGTAGCATAATCTACTATGACTAGGATATACATTTTCCCTGTGAAACTTGGGGTACTCAGAGGCCCCACAATATCCATAGCTACCCCCTGAAATGGCTCCTCAATCATAGGCAAATGCATCAAAGGAGCTTTCACCTTCTCCCCTGCCTTGCCTACCTTTTGGCACTGCGCACAGGTCCTGCAGTATCCTGTTACATCTCTGGAAATCTCAGGCCAATAGAAGTTCTGCATAATATGTCTCTTTGTACGCTTTATGCCTGTATGACTAGAAGTGCCAGATGGTAGGCTCTGGGCACTTTCATCTGCTGTATTCTCTCACCCTCTATCCCTTCCTCAGGAGTCTACTCTCTATACAGTAACCCTTTGTCCCAGTATACAGAATCCTCTTTCCTGTGAGAATCAGGTGCCTCACTAGCTACCTCTCTCAGGCCTTGTAATGTAGGGTCTGAGAGCTGAGCCTATCTCAACTCTCTCTTAGTAACCCTTCCCAGCTCCCATTCCACAGGAAGTCTGGCATCCTCTGACAGTGGTGCCTCACTGTCAGCCTGGTTACTACTACTACTCACCACTGTCCTTGCAGTCACTCTGTCCAAGGGAACATCAGTACCCACAAGCAGCTGTGGCTCACCGTCAGTCTCACTGCTACAGGGTAGCTCCCTCCCTGAAGTAACCACCTCACCAGTCCTGGCTGCAAGTGTGCGGTCTGTCTGGGTCTCCCCCAAGCTACCAGACCCACATGCCTGTCTCCAAGCCTGACTGCGTGTAACTGCATGCAAACACGGTACTGCATTATCAAAATCATTCCCTATCAGGACATCTGCAAGGATATCCTCAAACACACCTACATGTTGGCTTCCTTTTCCACCCTCCCAGTCAAGCTGAACCCTAGCCAAAGTTATTTGGAATGGGGTCCCTACTAAAGCTCTGACTGGAATAGACAGCTCAAGCAAGTAGTGATCCTCTTTAATCATTGCAGGCTTCACAATGGTTAGGTTAGAGACTGTGTCTCTCTTAGCAATGGCCTCTTTCCCATTCACTAAGATAGGATATAACCTTTTGGGGTAGTTTGGCACCCTTGTTGTCGAGACAACCTACTGTTGGCATTTTGTCTTTCCCACTTACTGGTTCTCCTACCTTTTGTTCCTCACCTTGCCTCAGTGGACAGCTATATGCCACATGGCCCTACTGGTTGCATTTAAAATATTTAACCTTTGGTCCTGGATGTGTACCTGGATTGGTGGATTCCCCTGTTACTGGCGGACACTGTTCGGGCAGTCTGGGCCACCCACCATGGGTTCCCTTTACCATGAGCAGCACTGGGTGTACCTTTCCTGTGCAGTGATGCCCTGCTTGCTAGTTATAGGTCTCCCTTCTTTCCCAACTCATCTGCAGAATTGCATTGTCTATCAACTAAACAGATTCCCATTTCCTCAGGCAAAGTGCTAAGTGCTTGTTCCCTCACCAAAAGATTTGCCAGCCTTTCATAAGTGGTGACCTGAAATCCACTCACCCACCTATGAAAATAAGTGCTTAATTCAGTAACATATTCATACACACTTTCATCTGCCTTGCATCTATGCTCACAAAACCTTTTCCTATAAGCTTCAGGTGTTAACTTAAAACATTCTAAAAGACAGTGGTTTACAACATTATACTTTTAAACAATCAATATCAGACAGTTTAGAAATTACAGTTACAGCTTTACCATGGAGTAAGGGGGTCAGGAACTGTACCCAAAGCCCTTGGTCAACATTATACTGTTTACATACCCTCTCAAACATATGAATGAAACTATCAAAATTATCCCCCTTTGTAAACTGTGGAAGAAATTTACTGACCTTTGTACCTTCTGGGGTTCAGTTACTCCCTTCCCCATTACCTCCATCACTCTGGCGAAGATTCAGCATCTCCTTTTCATGTTGCCTCTGCCTCTCCTTCTCCTTAGCTTCCAGGTGTCACAGTTTCTCATTTTCCTCAGCCTTTAGACAATGCAGTTTCTCATTTTCCTCAGTCTCTATATGTCTCAGTCTCTCTGCTGCCTCTATTTCCAAATGCTTTGCCTCCAGTTCAAGTCACTTTAACTCCAGATGGATTTTTAAGTCATCTGTGGAAAGGTTGAGCTGTCCATTTTTAGAGAGTTGTACATCTCCAAGGTCAATCTGATTGTTCTCCTGGTTGCTATTCTGCATTGCAGCTGCGACTAAAGCTGCAATCATGTCTGCTTTTTTCAGGTTGTCATGCACTAGCCCTTTAGCCTGGCACATTTCAGCCAACTGTCTGCTTGTCAGCTTGCCATACTCTGCAGAATGCTTGCCTGCTCTCCCTCACTAACTAAGCTAACAAAAAAATAAAACAATTGTGATATGAACTCTGAATGTTCACTGCATGGCTGATGGAGTGTACAAACACCTTCAGTAACCTCTGTACACAGGCTACAGGAATTCAATATCCCACCACTGCCACCAATTAATGTGACACCCTTTTCACTGGCCCAGTAACCAAGGAGCCTCAATCCTCACCACTGGCAATGGTGAGGGACATACACAATGGGAGGATGACAAGAACACACACACACACACAGTAAAGTACAATTTTGCTTAAGAACACACAGAGATCACAAACAGTCTGGGGCTGGTTTCTCCCTCTTTCTCCAGATCTCCAATAAGACTCCCCACTGGCACAGCTATAGAATTGAGTCCTTTGCCAGGGTTCCTAGCCAAGTCAACCAGTGCTTTGTGTCCCTGCACAAGTAGCTCACACACACACACACACACACACACACACACACACACACACACACACACACACACACACACACACACACACACACTCTTTGAGATTTGATTTATACACAAACACACACCTGGGAAAGGCTGGCAGAGGTTTACTAGCTATGACCCCTTCTGCCCAGACAATAAGGTAGTTATCACTGCCACCAGAACCCCTTATCAGCGACTTCTTCCCAAAGGGTGACCAATCTTACTGTGTGATGTTAGTTTTATCCAAATGGTAAGTGTGACTAAGGCTTGCAAGGCTATTTAGGAGTGGCCTGTACAGTGTCACCAAATACATATGCAAGTACTCTAACATCTTAAATATGTCTCACAAATATCAGCCACAAAGATAGGTTTAAATGTATTTAATAATAAATAATAAAAGAACAAGACAATACTCAATCAACACAGTAACTGCAGAGTTCAGAATCACAGGAAATATTTAAAAACAATATTGCAGGACAGTCTCAAATAAATACAGAAAGCATCTAAACTAATCTTTACTATATTTCTATCTATATCTAAGAGATACTATGCCCTACTAAATTACAGAGCAAGGCAAATGCAGATGTGCTGAATGGATGTTTCTAGGTCTAAGACAAGATACAAAATGCACAATCTCTCTCTGAGTGTTCTTAAATTATTATCAAACATTACCGCTGGGTCAGCTTGAATGACATCACTCTTTGTCACCTGCCTTCAGTTCCCAGGCTAACAGAACCTAAAATAATTTTAACATCTCTAAGTGAGAAGTACATATCTCTCAGAAGTTTGCAGAACTTGGAAGTTGTAAAACAATAAAACACATTTACATTTGAAACCTAGTAATTATTTCTGTTTCAAGACAATAGAAAAACCTCTAGCTATAGACATTGTGTCTGCTTCACTAAAACTGAGAGATAACACAATAGTAAAACACTTTAATTTCAAATTATTTTCTTGAAGTTTTGTACGTTACCTCTGTATGTTCCAGCTTCTACTATTAAAACATACATTTGCATAGGCATATAGTTTATATACATTTATTTTCTAGTAGGGTACACTGTGGACACATCCTTGAAGCTCAGTACTGTACAAACCTTGGTCAAGACACACTTCTGCACCAGTAGTTTAATATACACTTAACATACAGTTCTCTTACATTTGTAAGACAAGTATATGAATCATACTAATATTCACAAATGACATAGAATTATTTACAAAATTTCAGATAGCTGGCTGGCAGTGTCACAATTGTGACAACATTTCTATTTTAATATGGATAAATGCTCTTGAATTGGTAGTTTTGATTAAGAGCATTTTAATATGTTTGTCCCATGCCTTATATCTATCCATTTCTGTCACTTACTTCTGTTCAGTCTGCACTTTAAACACTCTCTTTTATTTCAGACTTATTTCATTCTCTTCTTTCTTGCCATGCATCCCTTCCTTGACTGTTTCAGCATAGGATTTTTTCCAGCCATCATACCTTCATTCTGTATCCTGTCCATCATCTCTTCCCATGACATGTCCTTACCATCTCCTGGCTTACTTTCATAAACTATGCCCAATAATATGTCATCTTGTAACCTTCCTGACTGAAGGATTGTAACAGCACAACTTGGTGTTGCAACTTCTGATTCGAACAACTTCTGCTGGAAGAACTCCTATGAATCAGTCTCTGCTGCTTTTGCCACATCAATACTGCTTTGAAGAGGCCCCTGTCTCTGCCACACCATGTTCAACTCTCAGCTTTTCCTGCATCTTTGACTCCTTTCCTTTGACTGGTTTATTGTATCTGCTGTTCAAATAACAGCACCTAAAACTCCTCCTCCCTTACTATTTTTTTAACCTCCATTTCTGCTTCACTTGCTTTCCTTCTTCTTAGAGCCACCTTTGCACCTGGAACAGAAGCAGGAAGCAAAACGTGTCATACACATAATTGTCCCCTATGGAAAAGAGTAGGGGAATTTCCCAGATGCTCTAGCCAAATTTTTCCTACTCAGTGTAAAAACCACCTTAGGTTTCCAATGAAAAGAGGCCACCAACCTATTGGGACAAGCCCAGTCAACAAAAGATAAAATAAATGAATTACTTATCTCTTGGCCAAGGGATGGAGAGATACATGATTTATCTACATGTTTTTTAATTACCACACTACTTACATCAGGTAAGGATCCCACTCGAGTTTAAAATTGCCAACCAATATCTTTAATGTATACTGATTTGAATTTATACACTGTAATTCAGCACATAAATGAGGCCCTACCCTTATGTACTCGACACAGGGCAGATTTATTACCAGGAGTTCAAGCACAGACTTCCCCTTTACACTTAGGTTAATATATATGCAGGGCCTGAGGAGTGACCCAGCACCAGCTGTAGCAATTATCAGAGATGATGAAAAAGCCTTTGACACAATTAGATGGCAATTTCTGTCATGATCCATAGCCACAGTGGATTTCCTCCTTCCTTCATTCTGGCAGTGCACACATTATATGAGTCCCCAAAAGCAAAGGATCTTGCAAACAATACAGACTTTCCCCAATTTAGGTTAGGTAGAAGTACTAGATAAGGGTACCTACGTAGAGTTGCCACCTTTTCACATACCCAAAGTAGGACATTTTTTATGGAAATGTGTAATTTTGCAGGACATACCATGCTTAATCCAATGCAAAGAACTGGACTTCACTTTGTTGCCAAAAAAAAGCTCACTTTTATAGAATTTTAGTTGTTTGTGCTGTTTCATACCATATTAAAACTATACTTTTTCGGTAGTCTGTACCTTTACTCAGTGAAAACTTTGAGACAGTTCTGCTGTTACAACATTCGTTTACTGCACACAAGGTTTACACATAACATAACAATGAAAGTTTTATACACCAAATGTAACTTCAGCTACATCATAGAAGAATCAAAAGACCCAATACAAAGGAAGAAGTCCCAGTCTTTGTAGTGTCTTTTCTGCCTGCATCAGCAGTTTAGTGAATTGTCAGAATAACATGTATTTTCTTTGAAGCTGGTTTGTTATCGGTCCTTGTCCCATATAGCAAATGTTCCTTTCTGAAAAACAACTCTGTTGGCCTTGGTGTATCTCACACATCCTATTTGATGAGACACAGCTGCATACAAAAGTTCATCATGACCTGCTGGTGGATAATAAATTTCACAAAGCTGCATAGTTAACATATTTTGCTTCTGCTTCCATTTAACAATGAATGTCAAGCTATACATATTTCCAAGTCAGGTAACTGAGTTCAAAATGAGTGCACATTACAATTAGCTAAAATGCAGAACATTGTTTCACATTTAAAAAAAAGATATACAGAAACTCATTTCAACCTGTTCTTTTCTCTCACAGTTCCCTCTCTTTATTTAAAAAGCAGAAAATGACTGTTCAGTTGTACACATTGAAACCTTTTCCAGTTTATTTAGGTTAACCATCATGATCTGCTGAACTCTATATGTTTTTCGCAAATGACAACTGATGTAGCAATTCCAGATGGTTAGTATGACTATAATGCCTAACACTACTAGTACAGGATGTATTAACCAATTTAACATTTTTTTCCCCCAAATTTGACCAACCAGCAAATATATCCCACCAATTGTGTACAGTGTCTTTTTTGGTCTTTTCAGCCAAACTAAGTAGTTTATTTTTTGCAATGATGCTTAATGCCTCATAATACAGAATACTTTTATTTCTTTTTTCCAGATATTCTCTGAGAATTTTAGTATTGTTCATTAAGTTTTTTAAATTATTTAAAAATACAGTTATATTGGGGAACTGTATTTAGTCATAATATCAGTTCTTGGAAACATTTACTTCTATAGATTCAGTGAACACATAACTTTTATTATTCCATTTAAGGCAATTAACATGTAATAAACACCCTACAAAAGGTAACTTTAAGATATGACCTATATCTTGATCTGCAACCAGACAAATAAAGTGAGGAGCCACTTCTATAAACATTTGAAAAGAAGAAGGCATAATTGTTCATTTACACAAATTAACAGAATGCTGCTGTAAGCATGGTTCATAGACAGGTGAATGCTGCCCACAAATTAGCCCATTTTGAGTCTGGTACAATACTCAATTTTATGTGTTTTTCCCTTCATATCTATATAATTACCTTCAAATTGTGGCAACCAATACTCATATCCTCCTGGTACGAGGAATATCATAGGTAACACAGAAAACTGACACATAATAGTTGCATCAGTAACATTATAATGCATAAATTTCCTGTGTGATATTTTGGAGTACAATATGTTACTTCAGTGAATAATCTAATCCAATTGGTATTCGGTATCCATTTGGCAAAAAATTGTCGCCAAACATTTTCATTCCGTAACATAAGTTTAGTCTGTACTCTAGTTTTCTGAATTTCCACATACAAAGATTGCATAGTACACTTTGTCCAATTCATAAAAATTGTCGTGTTACTGTCAAATTTTAACTGCTGCAGCTGCATAGCATTATAATTGTCTAAAAATTGCTGCTGATAATTTATATTGTGCAGGTGTGTCCTCCATATATTTGGATTCCAAAATGCTTGTAAATACACAGTCTGAGAGATATCTTCCCCCACTACTTTTAATCAATTAGTTAGAATTTCAGTATCAGCTGCATTAATAGCACCAATGCCCGTGGCTATGCCACCTAACAGAGTATCATACCATGCCCTTGCATGCCCTTGCATACCATGCACTTGCCTGTGTCTGGAAACGTGATATTAAAATGCACTACAACTTTTTGGTATTGTCTGCCTACCGCTGCACAGGTAAAAGGGATTTTAACCAAATGTTCTGTATGAACAGAGATAGGTTTACCTATTAATATTGATAGAACATATACCCAATGTATACGGCCTGTAATGACTGTGACATTAGTACATATTACAGAAACTGCAGTAGTAAAATTTAGTTGTATCCATCTTATTGGGAGGAATACTAATTCCCTGTATAGGATGATTGCCACACTTCTTCACATAGGTGTAGACTAGCTGTTGTATTGATGGTGGATATTTCTTTGAATTATTGCTTTTTCCCAAATAAAACAGAGGACAACGTTTAATAGAAACTTTGGAAACAAATTCAAGGGTTACCTTACATTATTGGGAATTTGTATGTGCCTGAAAGTACAGCTAGCATCATATGGACAAGTAAAATTGTTCTGCTGTCTTTGCCCGTGAAAACAATTTACTTTTTGTGGACATCTACTCCAAACTAAGTTTATAGGTTCATAAGTTCATAGGTTTTACTAGGCTATCGGCCCTAGGGCCTATACAAGCCTAGCCATAACAATTCCCTGGATATTTCTTCCCACAATATTTACTTCCCTGGACCCCTGTCTAGCAGGGCAACTGACGTGATCCCCGGGGTGAATTTCCTATTTCCCATCCAATCATCAATGTTATTTTTGAAGAGCGCCAAGGAGGGGCTCTGCTTGACATTTATGGGCAGTCTATTCCAGAGTATGGGGAGTCTCTGGGTCAGAAACCTATCCCTCCAGCATGTTTTGTTCATTGTGATGACAAGGTTTAGATCCCTGGAGGGTGTGGCTCTGAGGGATTGGGATTTCTTTAAGTGGAGCATGTCCAGCAGCTCAGGGTTTGACATGGCCTTGTATGTTAAGCAGAGACTACCTCTGAGTAGACGATATGCCTCAGAGTATAGCTGGAGTTTTTTTAGACGGTCAGTATAGGGCATCTGCTTTAGGCCTGTGATTCTTTTAGTGAGGTATTTCTGCGGCCTTTCCAGCTGTTGCAGATGTCTTGTGAGGTACATACCAAATGGGGCGTTGTACTCTATAATGGGTCTAATGAGGGATGAGTACAGTGGGACAATGACCTCCTTTTTTCTGGATGAAAAGCCCTTAGTGATGAGGTGTGCCACATAGAAGGATTTCCTGACTGTTGTGGTGATGTGGTTATTGAAGGTGAGACCACTGTCCACCTCTGTCCCTAAGTCTCTCATCACACTTTCAGTGTTTAGTGTACTGCCACCTATGTGGTAATTCATGGGTACATGTTTTTTCCCAAAGGGGATAACTATACATTTCTTGGCATTAAGCTTGAGTCCATGGCTCTGGCACTAAGCATCTGTTTCTGTAAGGCCCTTTTGTAGAATATCCACATCATTTGGGGATTCAATAATGGCTCCTAGTTTGCAGTCATCTGCGAACTTTGTAAGCCAGAGTCCCTTAGTGTTGGCCTGTACTTCAGAGAAGTAGATGTCAAACAAGAGTGGTCCCAGGACTGAACCCTGAGGTACTCCACTTGTCACGTGTCTGGAGCTGGATTTGGAGTCAGCTACTTTTACAGTCTAGGTTCTGTCAGTAAGCCAGTTGGTATCCCATTGAGTGATGTAGGGATTTATGCCCAGCT
Source organism: Protopterus annectens (assembly GCF_019279795.1). Classification (NCBI taxonomy): domain Eukaryota; kingdom Metazoa; phylum Chordata; order Ceratodontiformes; family Protopteridae; genus Protopterus; species Protopterus annectens. The sequence goes on along the minus strand of NC_056732.1, from coordinate 1,497,607,518 downwards.
TAGTAAGTTTATCTATAATTCCAGAGTGGGGGATGGTGTCGAAGGCCTTGGCAAGGTCCAGATAGGCTGTGCGGACCACCTTACCCTCGTCCACAGCTCTGGAGACTGATTCAAAAAAGTCAGTCAGGTTCAGGAGACAAGATCGACCCTTCGCGAACCCAAACTGTTTGGGGTCCAGTGTTTGAAGGTTGCCAATGTCTTTGTTTATAAGTTCCATGATAATGCGTTCCATGCCTTTGCAGATCAGGCTCATCAGACTGATGGGACGGTAGTTCCCAGCATCCAAGGTGGATCTCCCCTTGTGGAGAGGAATAACTGTAGCTGTGTGCCACTCAGTGGGCATGAAGCCTGAGGTGAGGCTATCTGGTCCCATGGATGCTGTATTCGTAGCTTTGGAGAGTGTGGTTTCTACCTGTGTGGCTGTGATTACCGGAATTTGGCAATCTTTTGGTATTGAGATTGGACCATTAGGGGTGAGGGGGGGTGAAGTTTGCACTAAATCGATCTGCCAGGATATTGGCAATATCCTTGGGATCAGTATATTTAATGCCATTCTGTTGTAGCTCAGAGCATATCTGAGCATTGCCATTTAGATTCTTGACATAGCTATAGAATGCCTTGTGGTTGTCTTTGGAATTTTTGGCAATTTTATTTTCGTAACTAGCTTTGGAGGATTTTATGAGGGATCTCAGCTTCTTACTGAGGCTGGTAAGGGAGTTTTTTGCATCCTGGGATTTTCCTCTTTCCTGCAACAGTTTCTTCTGTTGTATAGTTTGTTTATGGCAGGGGACCACCAGATTGGCTTCCTTTTTTTGGAGGAGAGCATCTTGGTTCTATTTGGGATGGCACGATTCATGCATGAGTGGATGTGCTCATACAGCACCTTAGTGTAGGATTCAGCAGTCAAACTTTCAGCTTCCATCTGCATGGGTGTCATGAAGTTTGTCACTTCTGACTTGAGTAGCATGAAGTTGGCTTTGGAGAAGTTTTTTACGGAGGTTTCCTTACTGGGGGGTGGGAGTGGGATGTGGATGTCAAGGGTGATTTGCTTATTGTCAGACCTAACCAATGAGGTGGTGACCACTGGTGTGGAGCATCTATCTCCCATGTTGGTAATGCCCAGGTCTAGTATATTGGAGCCCCCTGGTGGGACAGTGGATTAGTGATCCAGGGCATTGGAATTTATGAATTCCAAGAACCGTTGGGAAAAGGTGTTGGTACCCAAGTAGTTTTCCCAGTTAATGGCAGGGTAGTTGAAATCACCCAGTATTAGGGTGTTTGGTTGTATCTTAATATTGTCCAGTATGTTTAGAAAGGTGTAGTGAGAATCTTGGGGCATGGTGGGGGATCTGTAGCAAGCTATAATTTGGATTGCAGTCTTACCTAGTGTTAGTTGCACCTGGAGAATTTCAGATGCATTGTGTTGGGCAACTAGCCTGGAGGTGTGAATATCCTTGGTGAATATGGACACTCCTCCACCTTTAGTGTTTCAGTCTTGGTTTGGTGGCCGAAAAGTGTGGTAAGAGTTGTAGCCTGCTATTGCAGGGGTGCTCTCTGGAGCCTTGAAACAGGTCTCAGTTACTGTACAGATATCAATGTTCTCCATTTGTAGGAGTGCCTCGAGAGAGTGCATTTTAAGGCTTAGACTTCTAGCATTGAGTAGCATTACCTTCAGATTTTGCATGCTTGTATCTGTTACAGTGGTGGTTTTGTCCTTTGAACCTTGCCTAAAAAAGGCACTATAGGGGTGGTGAGAGCTTTAGCCAGTAACCTGAATCCCAGGGGTGACAGGTGCAGACCATCTCTGGCAAAGCATTGTGGTTGTCGATCATGTCGTCCCAGGCAGACAGATACTGGATCCCCTTTGAATGATACCAGAAGCTTAGCCAATTGTTGAAGTCAATCATTTATAGTATTATTGGCATTGTTTATTTTCCAAACTTGCATTCCTCCTGTTTGACACCTTACCCCAACAGCTCCAATGAGCAAAATCAGTACAATAACAAACAGAATCTTCATTATGAAGGGAGTAAGTGGTACTAATCTGAAAGGTTGTTTTGATAGATGCTTTCTCAAATGTTTCAGACTTGGCATTTGCTGTGAGTCTATAAATAAACACAAAACATGAAGTCACATGACTTTCAACTGGTCTCTATGGACAAGAATCATTTTGCTCTTTTTCTTTTCTTTAATTTTATACACTAGAGGACCTAACTGAGCAATTACTTCGAAAGGTCCTTGCTAATTACTATCCTACTGGAACATTTTAATTAATACTTGTGTCCCAGAGAGAAGGTTTTCTTCTGGCATAACAGGATCCTTTGACTGTAATTTGAATGCTTGCATTTCTGACAAACTCTGACACAATTCAGAAATATTTTTTAACCATTGCTGATGATGTGCAATTTCTAATAATGGTTTGTTTGTACTAACAGTAGGATCGAATGGTAAATGTATAGCCATTTTCCTACCTGTCATGACCTCAAAATGTGAAATTCCTGTTTTACTGTGTGGAGTTGCTCTAACACCCAGCAAGATTCCAGGCAAATGCTTTACCCAATTTACGCCTTTTTCCAAGCAGGCTTTCTTAAGATGTTCCTTAAGAGTCCTGTTCATTCTTTTAACTATCCCATTAGACTGGGGATGGTAAGGAACATGAAATCATTGCTGGCTACCAAGTAAATCACACAAAGCTTTTATCTGTTTACTGACAAATTGTGGCCCATTATTGGATTCGATAACTCACGGCCATCCCCAATGACAAAAAAATGTTTTTCCATAGGGCTTCCGCCATAGCCTTAGCCGTCATTGTTTTTGTAGTAATTGCTTCTACCCACTTTGAAAAGACATCAACTACCACTAGAAGATACCTGTACCCACCTTTAGCTGGGGGTAATGGACCTGCAAAGTCAATTTGGATGGCATACCAAGGCTCATCCGCTGGAGTTACCCTTAGTAACAGTGTTTTTTTTAATTCAGCATTAACCTGCAAACATACTAAGCATTCAGCATGCACTAAATCACAAATTTTCTTTAACTTTGGATGCCAATACTTGGTTTTTGCAATGGGCCATATTTTTTGTGTATCCAAATATCCCAATACCTGATGATTAAATTTCACTAACTGTCGTGCCTGTTGGTAAGGTATGTAAGGAAAACTAGAGCCGTCTTGAAAACATTTTGCATAATATTGCCCTGGACTTTCTCCCACAAGAGTACATTTTTCTAATTCATCAGGCAGTCTAAACTTAGTTTGGATCTGGAGAAAATCATATTGCAAGCTCTGAACTGAAAATGTCTGTATGGCATGTAATCCCGGGGATCACGACAGGGGTCCAGGGAAGTAAATATTGTGAGAAGAAATAGCCAGGGAATTCTTATGGCTAGGCTTGTATAGGCCCTAGGGCTGATAGCCTAGTAAAACCTATGAACCTATGAACCTATGTATTGCAGTGGTTTTATCTGGTACACCAGAAAGGTGTTCTGTAGGATATAACTGCATTCCTTCCTTTTCTGCTTCTTTGCCATCTGATTAGCATAGTTGTTTAACTGAAAATTTTCATTTGTAGCTTTCTGATGAGATTTTACTTTTAAGATACTATAGCAACCCACAAGGGACTGACTACAAACCAAATCCCAAATAGTCTGCAACACAGAAGCATGCTTGAGTGGTTTGCCCATGTTATCAACAAACCCTCTCCTTGCCCATGTGGACATATGTAGCCACAGAGAATTAACTACATATGCACTGTCTGAAAAAAAACAGCAATTGCCAATCTTTTTCCTGCAGTAGTACTGCAAAGAAACCGTTAGCTAAATCTATGACCGTAAACCACTGACTTTGTGGTTTTATTCTTGCTGATAGTTCTGGGACCCCTGGAATTAGATGAGCCCAGGGAGTTGTGAATTGATTCACTTTTCGTAAATCAATAACCAATTGGTAAGTGCCATCTTTCTTTTTAACTGGCCATATGGGTGAATTTGTAGGGCTATTTCCCTTTTGAATTATTCCCACATCAAGCCATCGTTGTAATGTAATTTTCATGTCTGTCTCTGCTTCCTTTGGAACTGGATACTGCTTTTGAAATGGTGGAATAAAATCTCTGTCACTTCCTACAGAAACTGCTTCCTATAGCTTACCGCAGTCTGTGGGCCCTTGAGACCACAACGTAGGGAACTGTTGTTTTAATTTTAACCATATTTCATTTTCAGTAGGGTTGACAGTACGGCCCTTTTCAGAACTGTTTGATACATGTATTGGCTCAATCATACATAACATGGGACCTTGTCCTTGCCATATAATACCATTAGGAAGGTCTATGACAATTCCCATTTTGGACAATATATCCATTCCCAAAATTGTGGAAGTGCAAAAATTATGCATCAAAAATACCCCTTTCACTGGTTCCCTTTGATGGGAGAATTGTATTTGTACAGGTTTACTACCTATGGCTAGACACCCAGAACCATTAAAACCTGAAATGCATGTATATTTAGATGTCAAGAGGCAAATGCTTACCTGTCACTGAGACAGCCACTCCTGTATCAAGAAGAACATATTCCCACAGGTTCCCCTCTACCCAAATGTTAATAAGTGGTCGTCCATCTTTCCCTTTCTTGAAGTTAGTCAAGAAAGAGACTTGGGTAGAGGGGTCATACCCCTATTGTAGATTTAATTCCCACCCCGAATTTCTGGTAGTATTGGACTGCAAAGGACACAATTGCAGTGTTTACTCAGCCTCTTCATAGTCATCATAAGAAGATCGATTAAATTCATGCTGCAAGGCTATTTGCTGCTGATAAGCAGGATTTACTGAACTGTCAGGAACAAAGTCAGGAGGTACAGTTATATCCTGAGTACTAACAACATTACCTTGTATATTGTAACTAGGTGTCACACCATACATACCTTTGCTGTACCAGGAATACTGGCTGTTGAGTGCTTGTGGTATATAGGGGTTGCTGCTACAGTCCCCTATTACCCTCTGTCACATATTGCTGTGAAATGTACTGCTGTGTTTGTTCCTCTGGCTGTACTACATGTTGCTGTCATGGTATTCGTGGCTTATCAAAATTATTTACAGTAATAAACTTATCCTTTGCCTCTTGTTCCTGACACCATCTGCGATAATATTTACAATCATTTTTAGTATGACCAACCTGTTTGCAGGAATAACAAATAGGTTGTCTCTTTTGAGGACCCTCTATAGATTGAGTAACTTGAGAAGTTAACTGAGTGGCTAGGGAAGCTGATGCTGCCCGTTGTTGCCCCTGTATAACTTGCCCTTGATGTGGTTGTCCTGCTACCTGCTGTGGGACTTGCTGTCCCCTGATTAATCCATCTCCCACGTCCCCTTCCCCTCACTTCATTAACAATGCAAGCAGAACAGGGAGTGTACATTTTTTGCTTATGAATAGCATTATCTTTACACATAATACGTCCTCGCAGTAATTTATCTACTAACTCCGTGAGTGTATTTGAAGAGTCCTCATAAATAAGTTTAATATCCCCTGAGACACCTTCCAAATGATCCAAAAAGGAGCGCATAACAGCTTTTTGAGAAGTGATGTACTTTATGTCTTCTTCATCAGTGCCATGCACTAGCATGTATGCCAACTGAAAATGTTCAGCCTGTTCTTCTAAAGAATCACAAACTGTCATTTGAAACTGGTCTAAAAGTGCCTGTGTAAGAGATTGTCCCCTAGTGTAGGCTAGCAATACTGCTGTCATCCTTTGGTGTTTAGTTTGTATTGGATACTTTTTTTGATGAATATAAGCCATAAAACGTTGTGGAATAAAATTCCAAAAACAGCGTGCAAGTGTATCATTTCACACAGTGCCTACAGTTTTAAGAACCCAAGCTTCAAATGCAACCATGTTATTAAAAATACTCTTCTGTTCATCCCACTTAGGGAGAGTTTCTAACATCCTGGACTGATGATAAACTAAAGCAGAAAAGCCTGCTGAGGCTATTACAGGACTAGCAACAATAGTATCTAATGCTTTAGAATGATATTCTTCTAACTGGGCTTGTAATTTGAAAAGCTCTTGGTTAGCTAAATCTGTTGCTTTAGCAGCCTCATTTTCCTGTCTCCAGCTAAGCTTGTAATGTGTCTATTTCCTGCCTAGCAACAGCTGTGTCACTGTGTGCATCAGTCAACTGTTTTTCATACTTTTGTTCCAGACATACAATTTTATCTGTTAATCCCTCTATCATGCAAATAGCTTTACTGCCTTGTTCAATAAAAGTTTGTTTAAAAGTCCTAATTTCAGTTTGTGAAACCTTTTAAGAAATGAGAAAATTCTTGTGTACAATCACTGGTGTCACTTTGCATTTTACCAGAGCCATTCCATTTATCACATTAAGTCTGAAAATGATCCATGAGGTCAAGATCCTGCTGGCTGCTAACATTAGTAATCCAGTCTTTAAACTCCTGCAAATCAGACTGTAAAGTACAAACTTTGACATCTTGATCACCCTCTTGCAAATGTGTTACAACAGGATATATGGGACCAGTGACCAGTGCCTCAAGCATTATTTTATCCTGGTTGTGTTCCAGGTTTTGTATAATACGTTTATGACAAGTCATGCAAAAAGCAACATTTGAATAATTGCAAATAGCACATTTTTGTGTATCCTGTGGCACTTCAGCTTTACATACATACCAGTCAAAGGTAGAAATTTACTTACACAATGCTGGGTTATCTGTTTTACCTAACAAAGACTTACAGGTGCTAACATGCTAGTCATACCATGTATTTAAATAATTCCACACATTTATATAAGGTTTAGACACATCAAAAGTAAAAGACTGAGTGCACTTCATGGCATTTTCGCAAATTGAGTTCATTGTTAAAAAAAACAGAAAAAAATATTTACCACAAATGTTCAGGACAAGGTGGCCAGTCTTGACACGAAGATCAGTTATGGCAAAATTCTCTGCTGTCTTTCTCTAGATGCTGGTGAAATGAATTTTCAGTAGTAGAAAGTCCGTTACCTCGCAATTCACCGACCGTCTGAAGGATAAATACTGTACTGCGCCACAGTATTTTGCCTGCCAGTCAATGGACGAAGTTAGGAAGAGAAGTATCGAGTCAAAGAAAGACTGCGCTGGAATGTCGCACTGTGAGAGGCACCTATTCAGGCTCACCTCCCCGGTCGTTTTGACTGGACTGTGCTCACCACTATTAAACACTGTTAAAACTACACTTTTTCGGTAGTCTGTACCTTTGCTCAATGAAACACTGAGACAGTTCTGCTGTCGCGACAGTCGTTTACTGCACACGAGGTTTACAACTAGTATAACAATGAAAGTTTTACACACCAAATGTAACTTCAGCTACATCACAGAAGAATCAAAAGACTTGATACAAAGGAAGAAGTTCCAATCTTTATAGTGTCTTTTCTGCCTGCATCAGCAGTTTAGTAAATTGTCAGAATAACGTCTTTTCTTTGAAGCTGGTTTGTTATCAGTCCTTGTCCCATATATTAAATGTTCCTTTCTGAAGAACAACTCCTTCGGCCTTGGTTTATCTCGCACGTCCTATTTGATGAGACACAGCTGCATACAAAAGTTCATCATGACCTGCTGGTGGATAATAAATTTCACAAAGCTGCATAGTTAACATATTTTGCTTCTGCATCCATTGAACAATGAATGCCAAGCTATATATATTTCCAAGTCATGTAACTGAGTTCAAAATGAGTGCACATTACAATTAGCTAAAATGCAGAACATTGTTTCACATTTAAAGAAAAAATATACAGAAACTCATTTCAACATGTTTCTTTCTCTCACACTCCCCTTTACACTTAGGTTAGTATATATATATATATATATATATATATATATATATATATATATATATATATATAGGTTTACTATCATAAATTCAAAATCAGAACAAACGTGTCTGCATTTTGAATTTATATCGAAATGAACATTTCCGATTTGTCCTAATGTCGAAAACAGCTGTGTATTGTTGAAAATGTCGCTAGCGACATTGTCAGCAATACACAGCACTCCCACCTGTCCCGTAACTACCTACCTAACTAGCCTAAACACACCTAAACCCAACTTAATATTCCAACTCCGAGATCGCACTACAGTGAGGAAAGGGATGTATTTCCCTAACTGCACTGTACCGCGATCCCCACACATGAGCGTACGTTAGAATTGCAAATGCACAGTCCATTCGCAATGGTAACGTTCATTCACATCACCTGCCGAAATATGAAGTATTCAAACATCTGTTGTTCGAATACTTCATAGCCGTGCAAGTGCACGTCTGCATTGTGATAGTAAACCATATATATATATATATATATATATATATATATGCAGGGCCTGAGGAGTGACCCAGCACCAGCTGTAGCAATTATCAGAGATGATGAAAAAGCCTGTGACACAATTAGATGGCAATGTCTGTCGTGAACCATAGCCCACAGTGGATTTCCTTCTTCCTTCATTCTGGCAGTGCACACTTATTATATGAGTCCCCAAAAGCAAAGGATCTTACAAACAATACGGACTTTCCCCAATTTAGGTTAGGTATGATTAATAGATAAGGGTACCTACGTAGAGTTGCCACCTTTTTACATACCCAAAGTAAGACATTTTTTATAGAACTGTGTAATTTTGCAGGACATACCATGCTTATTCCTGTGCAAAGAACTGGACTTCACTTTGTTGCCAAAAAAAGCTCACTTTTATAGAATTTTAGTTGTTTGTGCTGTTTCATACCATATTAAAGGAGTTTTCGATACATAATATTTGTTTTATACATCTGTTAGAGGAAATCTAAGAAATATTTCTCAGGACATTTGCTATACTGCCCAAACGGGGACTATCCTTCATAAAGTGGGACGGGCGGTAACCTTATGCCTACTTTCAGATACCATTTCTGCTTGCACTGGAAGCACTAAAGAGGTATTTAAATATGGGTAATGCCCTACTGAGCTCTTTTTTCAGATGATTGTCATCCTGATCCAGTACCTAAAACAGGATACCCCACATATGGTCATATGGCTAGGCAAGTTTGTTGACATGTCTGATCTAACTCTGCCATACACTGCTGTGTGGAAAACGCTGGTTTGTTTTCCTTTATATATTGTTTTTGTGTTTTTGTATATTATATTGTATTGTATTTTCATTCCAGTGTGTTTTCTATTGCAAATTAAAGTTTTGCTTAGAAAAGGCAACAAAGATGTGTTTCTTGTTGAATTACAGGAGTTAGAACAAGGTCATAAGGTTAACCACCTATCAACTGATGGGGGGATCTAGGAACTAGGTCTTTAATTTGAAGGAAAAAATAAAATAATTTCAAGACTTTACTGAATAAGATCACTGAAACTGTGCCTTAGATTTCTGTGTGAATCGATTTTCCTAACCCTTTCACTCTGTTCCCATTATGTTCTTGAAAGCCAGTGTCTCTCCTGCTGCCCACTCTTCATACATATTTGACCGCAAAATTCCCTCCTTCTCCTCTTTCACTAGTTGTTATCAGTAAAAATAAAAGTATCATTTTAAAGAAGCCACTTCCCCTAATTTACTTAATGAATTAGTCATTGTATTTCACAGAACCAGAATACTGACTGCCCACACACCAGTTAATCCTTGTTCTTTTACATTTATTGATACAGAGTTGCACACCCTTAATGTAAACTTCTCTTTGGAAGGCCCCTGTAGTCTCATTTCATCTGCACGTACAACAAGAGAAAGAAACTAATGTCCAAGAATAAGAGGGAACTGGCTCAGCAGAGGAAGAAATCCCTCTGTAGCTTAAACAAAGTAGAGATCTTGTCAAGTCCTCCAAAGCTAATTATAAAAAAAAATAACCTCCCTCTCTAAGAATAATCACAAGGCATTCTTTAACTATGTCTAAAATCTAAAATTGAATCCTCAGCTATGCACTGAACTAGTTGTGGATGGCAACAGCCATACTCAGCTGTAGGTAATAGCCAACCTGCTAGCTGACAGATTTGGAAAAACTTCACCTCCCTGTCCCCAGCAGTCATCCCCCAAAGTATACCTGCCACCATTCCTCAGCCTATTATCTCAAGAGAGCAGGTCATCTCGTCGTTCTCCAAGGCCAAAAACATGGCATCAATGGGACCAGACAACAAACTAGGTTGCCGTTTAAACAACTTAAAACATGACCTAGCAGACCTATTTGGATACCTGTTTAACCACAGCCTGAGAAGTTGCTATGTTTCGCCAGAATGGAGGACAGCAACAGCATTCCCTCTGCACAAAGGGGAACCATCAACCGAACCTGGGAATTATATGCCCATAAGCTTGACTAGCCACATCTGCAAGGCCATGAAATGAAGCATTATGGAACTTATTAAGAAAGACATAGATGATACCCAGACTCTGGACTCAACCCAGTTCAGATTTGTTAAATGTAGATCATGCCTGTTAAACATGTTTGACTTCTTTGAGAAAGTCACCAAGGCTCTGGACAAGGGAAAGACAGTGCACACTGCCTTTCTTGACCTAGCCAAGGCATTTGACACAATCCCCAACTCAGACATTATAGAGAAACTCTTCCAATAGGAAATTAACTTCTTTATTGCCAGATGGGTAGCCAACTGGCTCACTGACAGAACACATACTGTGAAAGTGGGTGACTACACTTCTAACAAAAGACCAGTCACCAGAGGCATACCATAGCATTCTGTGCTTGACCCCTTACTGTTTGGAATTTATTTCTCATAAGTCCAGGCAAACTTGGATGGCCGGTTTGCTGACAATTGCAAATTGGGAGCAAGTACTAAGTCCCCCAGCAATGTTAATATACTGCAGATAGGGTTAATGCAGACAAATTATTGGTGCCACAGCTGACATCCTGCTAATTACATTATAGACAGCACCCCCCCCAAGTGTAGACCCAGTGGTACATGAGCTGGTTACTCAGGTTGACAGCAATGTGAACTTTGACCACCATGTAGCCAAAGTATTAAGGAAATCCTTCTATCTGGCACATCTTATAAGTAGAGGCATCACATCTAGATCTAAGGATGTTATATTTCCATTATACTCGGCCCTCATTAGACCAATAATTTAGTACAATGCTCCCTTTTGCGTGTACCTCACCAGATACCTGCAACAACTGGAGAGACCACAGAGGTTTTTCACTAACAAATTACAGGCCACACAAAACAAGTCTTACGCAGAAAGATTGAAATTCCTGTCATGTATTCTGTCTCCTACATGTTGTTAAGGGGTGACCTGTGCCTGGCTTACAGCAGTCTCTGACCCAGCCCTAATGGAAATGCTACACATTCGTAAATCAAACTGTAGGAGGGTCACCCACTCCAGGGATCTCAGCCTAGCCTCTGACATGAACAGGTCATGCTGGAGAGATAGATACATCTCCTAGAGATTGGCAGTTCTCTGGAACAAGCTTCCATTTCATGTGAAACAGAGCCCCTCCCTGACCCTCTTCAAATGCAGCCTAGATCAATGGTTAGGTGACTGCAGATTCACTCCTGGGGTGGTGCCCATGTCCCCCCTGGACAGAGGACGTAGGTATTAACTGCCATAGACCCTTACCGTTGCAAACTTCATTCACCTAACTACTGACAATTGGGGCAACTTGAGATAAATATGGCTAAGCTTGTAAGGGCTCTAGGGCCGTTAGCGTAGTAACCTCCTGTGAATGTTACAGTGAGCAATTACAGGGTCAAAATAGAAAGGCCATCCCCTTAATTGCTAAAGCCTGAATTATCCTTTCATTTTAATCTTCTTACCTGCATAGTGTTGCAGCATCTGAAAGTAGTAAACCACATTTTTCCATCTTCTATAAGCTCCAACATCTGGGATGAGGTTACAAATTGCTGAAGAACTTTCAATCCCCTCTCAGGAAACATTTTGGGATTAGTACTTATGTTTTGCTCCTGGTGAGAGAAAGAGCAGAAGGACATTATTTTTTTTTAATTCCTGGAGGCTGCCAATCACTGGAAAGCATGATAACTGCTTCTTAGGAGCTCATTTGGGATTAATGTTACTTTTTAGCTCCTGGTGAGAAAAGGGTCAGAGGGTTATTGATTCTGGATTCTCTCTCTGGACAGTATGAGTGGTAGTTTCATGATTGGTCTGTTTTCTCTTTTTTGTGGAAATCACTTTATGTTTCTTTCTGAATTGTTGTGCAGTTTTTCTTGCTCTTCTGCTAAGCTGCTCAACACACTAGCCAGGGCATCTATAAGGAGAAGGCTACAACAAGCCTATTGACCCCTGCAATATCTGAGACAAGACTGTTGATCACCAAAAAAGCCTGTGACCCACTTATCAGGAGCCAACTTGTGATTAGTGCTACTGTTCTACTTCCAGAGAGAGGAGTAAAGAGACATTGATTCCTAGCTGTAGTGAGACTAGCACTAGTAACAGTCAGGAATATCAATAGGCAAGTTGTGTTTTTCACTAAGTACTGATACATTAGTTACCCTCTAAACTAACTTCAGAGTATCATCCTAAATACTTAATCCTTAAAGTTTTACTGTCTATTATAGCAGTCTCTCTTCAACCCCTGAGTACTACACAAACTCCATTCATCCACCCTCTGGCAACATATCTCAGTAGTCTGCTCTAACCCCATCTGTGGCCAGTCTGATGACATTAGGTGTTCTAAGGCAATGTAGCAACAGCCTTTTGCTTACTGAATATACACTGCTCCTACCAATCAGTAGTGCAACTTCCAAGAAATGCAAATATTTACGAAATTAGAGATAAACTTTTCAAATCAGTCCATTGGGATTAAGCATCATACTTCCTTAATACCACATCGGTCTCAGAAGGCCCATCATTTATGCTGACTTGCTGACCCTGTAAAGATAAATTTGTCAAAACTTCCTCGAAAATAATCTATAATATCCCAGCCTTCGAAACACACGACAACACCTACAACTTCTCCACTCACACATACTGCATTTCCATGCAGGTCATCCAAGAGCCATCAGGAAAGCAGGCTTAGGCCTTTTAAGCCCAGTAAGTATGTTTCCACTCAAGGAAATGCTTTAGTCATAAGTGACCATTTTGTTAGGTATACAGACTCCACACTCACCAGATGAATAAAGACAGAGTGACCGTAAGCTGCTTGTCCAGTGCCAGGATCTGTGGTTTTACAAGGGCCCTGAGAAGCCTTAAGCCAGACAGATATGATTAAGACCTAGTGGGGGGCCCTTTTGAGAGTGAATGCCCTGAGGTGCTCATCACAGAGGGATATTCAGAGAGACATGGTGGACCTTACAATGCATTTGTTAGAGCAGGAAAAATAAATTCACTCATTTTGCTTACTAAAAAGTCTTAAATAGTATCTTGCTCTTACCAAGAATAACATCTTGATGCCAGGACAAGATAACTGGATTTGACAAATGGTTGTATAATTGGTGTCATTCTATGGGGGTTAAGTATGTGTCAGTCTGGTATTAGATGGTAGATAAGACTTCCTGTTTAGTTAGGGATGGCTTTCATACCAAGACTTCCACATATTGGCTAAAGCCTTTGCTGTCTCCATAATATTTTTTAGGCAGAATCTTCCTAATGGATACTCCTACATAACAGACTGAAACTCAAATTCTGAAATCATGATGACACTACCCAATGACAGGAGTCTGAATAGAAAGATGACCAAACTTTCCGCCCTCCTGTAACTCAGACTATTCATATTTCCGTCACTATTGAATATAGTTTCAATGCAGTGTCATTGTTACTATATTTTCAAGAGGAACAGTTACAATGCTTTGTACAAACATTCAATTGTTTGTAAAGAATTTAAATTGTTTGAGTTTGGCATCCTAGAAATTGTTATTCCAGATCCAAGTAGGGAGCTTAGGAAAATAAACATGAGTGTAAAGAACTGTTATGGCAATTCCAATTAAATGCTGTAAATCTATTTGGATTAAATGGACATATTTCTATCATTTCAGTCTTGAAGATTAGAGCAATGAAACTGTAACTGTTTACTTCAACAATTTATATTTTAAGACTGGCTAATGTTCAAAATGTATTTATTTATTTAGCTTAATTATGAATTCAAACACTTGTCAGTTTTTTACTTGTTCATCATTCTGTATTTCACTGTATGTTGTTACTTGTTGATTACATGTATTAATTTCTCAGAAAAAAAGTGGTGGTGACAAAGTTTAATTTATTTGTATGTATCCATTTATTTATTTATTTTATGTAAATATTTAAACATTTTTCACTTAAAGATGTCAGTGCATCACGTTCTCTGATTTAATATGTATTACACAATTCACTATTGTAAACAGTGTATAGATATTGGTTGGGTATTTGCTGTAAGCAAATTGGCAATCTTTGTATTTATCTTGAAATGCTTTTACTATTTTAGGTGATATAACTTTAAGGGTGCTTTATTAGTGAAATGAAGTTTAAAAGGAAGTAATGTAATCTTTTTTTCAGTTGTGAAGAAGTTCAGTGTTCAAAGGATGAAATCACTTAACTCTATTTTTAATAAATACATTTTTGATTATGGGTTGTGCTGGTTTCTCCCTTGGGAATGTTGTCAATTCATGCAGTTTGACTGGTGGTGTTTCTACACATTTGCCACCATTGTTTAGTAAATGACAGGGGAATGTTATGCAAAACTGAAGGCATACAAGGTGAAATGGGTACAGAAGAGACAGTTGTAATGGCAGCAAATGGGCAAAATCAGAAGAAGCTAAAAATTTAGATAGAAGGGAAAACAGTGTAACAGGTTAACTGCTTCAGGTATCTGGGTGGGGTGGTTGAAGCAAATGGAAGTCTGAATGAGGAGATCTAAACTAGCAATAGAAGGGCTACAGCAAAGTAGCACAGAGTGTTAGGAGTAATGTGTGGCAGAAGAATGCAAAAGAAGCTGAAAAGTAAGGTATAAAAAAATGGTGCAACCAGTACTACTGTATGATACAGAAACCTGGGCAATAAAGTCAGAGCAGCTGAAGAATCTAGAGGTGATGAAAATTAAGTAACTGAGATGAGTGGTGAAATGCACACTGTGGGAAAGAAGAAGAAAAAATTTAGAACAGCAGACCAGAGGCCCAAATAGCTCCAGCTGCAGAGAAAGTGAAAGAGAAGAGATTATGGTGGTTCAGGCACATATACAGGAAAGCAAAAGACAATATGGTAAAGAAGATTTATGACACACAGATGGCAAGAGGAAATGTGGCATCCAGCAAAGAGATGGATGGAATGAGTGAGAAAAGACAGGCAACAGTCAGGCATGAGTGCCAGAAAAGGTAGGAGAATGGTATTGTATCAAGAGAGGTGGTGACAGTTGATGTGACTCTCTGACCCCATGTAGAAAACGGAAAAAAAAGGGAGGGGATTGATGATGATGAGAATCATTTAAAATATTTTTATAATTTATTGTTGCTTTCTTTACAAGTGCATGTAAACGTAACTCCTGAACATTTATTCTGTTTACTATCACATTTAAATTCATTATTAGTTTCCATTAAATAATTGTTAATTAATAAGGTGTTGGTTTTATTCTGAGTGAAATTTAGACTTGACATCAATTCAAAATATTTTAATATTTAGTAGTGAAGAATCAATATTACCTATTGTTAACAGAAGATTATAATTTATTTTAAATCCTACTTTAAATTGTTAAGTTTTATGCAACTGGCTAGAGGCTCAATAGCCAAAGCAAATAATAAAGAAGAAAAGGGACAACCTTATTTTGTGTTATCTTTATTGACTGAGAAATAAAAGATCCCTGTTTAACATATGAGAAAGAAGTTTGATAACGATGATTAATAAGAGAAATATAATTTCTTGGAAATTTGTTTACTTCTAATACTTTAGTTAAATAAGACCAGCTTACTGAATCAAAAACTTTATCTAGATCCAGTCTAATTACAGATAGCTCTTGTTTATTGTTATAAGCATTAAACAGCTAAAGTAGTTATTATTATCCTGTTGTTATCCTATGTCTGCTTATCTCATATAAGCTATTTCGGTCTTCCTTTATTAACACTGGTAATATATTTTTAAACACCTTTATTGAATTATCACTTGTGACATAGGCAAACTTATATTTATATAAAAATAATCAAACCATATTAACAAGTTCACATTTACAAACATTATACAACACATATATTGTATATTCTAAGGAACATTCCATAAATTATTCACTTCCTGCCTTCTCTTTAACTCAGCATTCCTCCAAAACATTTTTCTGTATGTATTGTTCCCACAATTTCCATTTTTTATGTAATCTACTCCTACCATTTTCTAAAGATTCCACTTCCTATTCTTTTATGTCTGTTACAATAGTCATTATTTCAGGTAAAGGTGGTTTAGATTTTTATTTTCATTTCTTAGTAATTGTTTTTTTTGGCAGCCACAAAAATTAAACTTAACAAGGCCGTACTACATTGAGACAATTTAGATCCTGTATCCCAGCTCAGAAAAATAATTTCTTTAGTTACATTCATTTGCTCATTCAGTATTCCTGACAGAGTACTCTCTAGAGAATTTTTAGTCTCCCAACTCATTACATTTTCAAAACATAAGGGCCCAGTTACTACTTTCTTCCTCATCACACCTTCAACATTTGCCCTCTACCAGAGGAAACATTCTTTGGAGTCTGCTTGGGGTATAAAAGTATCTATGCAAACACTTCCAGAAAAAAAAGTCCAAAATCTTCTAGACTTTGTACATATTTGGCAGCCATACATATATCTTCCCATTGTTTCTTTGTGAATTGCATAGTTAATCTCTCTTCCCGATCTTTTCTGACCTCTCCTAATTGATTCCTATAGTTATCGTGTAATATTTTATATGCCCTTCTAATTATCCCTTTTTTAACAACATCATCTGTTCTAGGTTCAAATAAAAACTCAACCAGTGCAGGCCTTTCACTTAGGATTCCCCTATCCCTTTCTCTTTGTCTATAGTGTGATATCACTCTGTGATATTGAAGGCAATCACTAGCCTGCAAACTAAATGACTTCTTGTATTCTTCCTATCCTATAATGCTTCCTTTTCTAACTACTTTTTCCCAATACCTCGGTTCCCTTGCCGGCTTCCTTCAGTAAATTCCAAGCCCTTCTTGTCTTGTCTGTGTACCTGTAATTACAGTCACCCATATCAGCAGAATCTCCTTTCTTCATTCCCTTGTTGACCTCTTCTGAGTATACTTTCTGCTACTTTATGAATATAATATTGTTTGACCTTTTTAATTTCTCCAAGTCTTTTGGGTTTCTAATATCATGACGGGAATGAACCGCATTCCTAAGTCAAAGTATGATTAAAGTTCATGAAATTGGTGTTGTTTCAATCTTTGATGTGAGCCAAAAGTACTCTTCGCAGCACCCGCAATGTGCGCAGTAATGACTCCTTCTGCAATTAGTACGGGGTTACATGGATTGGTAACATATCTAAATATGATTGTAGATTCTTTTTTATAAGACTCATTGCTCCTACTACTATTGGAACTGTTTGGGTATCTTTCTTCCACATTGCTCTCATTTCTGCCTGCAAATCCTTATATTTTATGAATTTGCGTCTCTCTGTACACAACACACTGTAGTCGCTGGGTGTGGTAATTTCAATAATCAATGCTACTTTTGTTTTCTTTTCATGGACCACTATATCTGGTTTTCTAGCATTTATCTTTTCAACTGTTGGTAATGGATGATCCCATGTAATATAAACTTCATAATTTTCTATGATGCTTGTGGCTTTTGTCTCCAGTGTTTTTCACCCAATTCAATACCATAATGTTTGCACAATCCCCAGTGCAACAGTCTTGCCACATTATTATGCCTTTCAGTATATAGTCCTTCTGCCATTAGTATGTCACAATCAGCAACAAGATGTGCAACTGTTTCCAATTCGGTTTTACAAAACCTACATTTGTCTGTTTCTCCCACATGTTCAATGGACTTTGTAAACCAGCATGTACATAGCCCACTGTCTTGGACCGCCAATATTAACCTTTCATCTCTTGGTTTGAATTTGCCTCTCTTTAACCATTCCTGCATTTGTTTCTGATCAACATGAGGTTCTTCCAGAAGTTTTCTATACTTGCAACTATATTTACACATTTCTTGCCTTCTCATATGGTCTTTCACCTTATATTCTTTATTTTGTTTTTTGGCACATTCAGTTGCTGCCTGATTTTTATCAGCTTCTGGTTTGATTTTCATTGCTGCTTGATTCTGATATGTTTTTGCTAGATTAAGCAGATAAGTCATCTTAGATTTATTTTCCTCATGTTCAAAACTTTCATTATGTTTGTGGCTTGTGAGGTCAGTAGATATGTGTGGAGTCCTACGATTCCAGATCTATACATGTAATCAATTTCAAGGAGGCCCATCCCTCCTTTGGAACAGGGAATATATAATCTTGGTATACACTGATTTTTATAAATCGTTTGGTGAGCATGAAGCATCCTTCTTGTTTTCCTGTTTCATCTATCCAACACATTTTGGGGCCAGTCAGTCACTCCAAAACTGTAAGTTAGGATAGGAAGAGCAAATTAGTTTATAGCTTGGATTTTATTCCTAGATCTCAACAGTTTTCAGGATTAATTTAAGTCTTCTAACATATTCCTTACTAAGTTTTATTTACATTTCTTCATGTTTTATTGTTGATCCTTCATCAATTCCCAAATATATATGCACTCCCTCTTGCTCAAGTTCTTTTATATCACATTCTTGTCTCAAACTGATATTTCCTGGTGCTGCAGTTTTCCTGCTTTAAAGGTTGCTTTTGCACATTTATCAAGACCAAATGACATCCTTATATCATCTGAAAAAGTTTTGGCAACCTGCAGTTTTGCTTTCAGTTCCTCATCTGATGAGCTATACAGTTTTAAATCATCGACAAAGAGAAGATGAGAAGTCTTAACACTTTGTTGTTTTCTAGGAGCCAAATTATAGCCATGGCCTAAGCTGTTAAGTAAACAGCTTAAGGGGTTAAGGACAAAGCAGAATAGCAACAGTGACAGAGAGTCACCCTGTAATATCCACCTTTGAATTTTTATCCCTGGGATAATAATTTGTCCTTTATCATGGCTTAATTGCAAAGTGGTCTGACACTGTTTCATGGTCACTGTAATGTAGTCGATCAGTGTAGGTTGTATCTTATACATTTTTAAGCACTCTTTTATCCATGAATGTGGGATACTGTCAAATGTCTTTTTGTAGTCAATCCGTGCCATACATAGATTCTTCCCCTTTTTACAGTTCTCCACTATGACTTTATTTAACAACAAACGATCCTTTGTTTCATATGACTTTCTTTTATTGCCCTTTTGTTCTGCTGCCATAATTGAGTTTTCTTTTAAATGACTATAAACTCTGTCAGCATTTATACCAGTGTATATTTATTTATTTAACATTTGTTAACCAGGAAAGTCTGACTTGGAATGAGCCAATTTTCAGTGGAGGCCCGAGGAGAAACTCTGTATCATTTGTTACATGTGCCTGGTCAGGTACATACCAAAGGGGATATTGTACTCAATGATGGGCCTGATTAGGGCAGAATACAGTGGAATGATGACTTCTTTGGATGCTATGCTCTTGTTTATAAGTTGAGCAACATAGAATGAGTTACTACCTTAGCCACATATTGGTCAAAAGCCAGGTTACTATCTACATATGTACCACAATCCCTTACTATTGGTTCTATTCTTAGGGACACATTATCGATGAGGTAACTTCCTAGCATGGCTGACTTCCCAAAGGGTATTATTATACATTTCTTGGCACTGAACTTTAAGCTGTGGATTTGACACCCATCATTTGTCTATGTTAGTCATTCCTGTAGGATGTCAGTGTCTTAAGAGGACTCTATAACTGCTCCTAGTATGCAATCATCTTCAGACTTGGTCAGCCAGAGGCTCTTGACATTGGCCTTGACGTTTTGAGAAGTAGATGCCAAAAAGGAGCAGACCCAGCATAGAGTCCTGAGAGACTCCACTAATGACTAGCCTCTTTGTAGAGGTGGTCTCCCCTATCCTAACTTGCTGTGTCCTACCTGAGAGCCAGCTGGCTATCCAGAGTGTGACATAGGGGTTTATGCCAATATATATATATATATATATATATATATATATATATATATATATATATATATATATAAAACGTGGTTTCCAAAGCCGTAGACGTGATCTGCCATCGAAAAAAACAAACTCAGTTGGAGCTAGTGTTTGAAGGTTTTCTATGTCCTTCTTAATCATTGCCATGTTAATTCTTTCCATGGATTTGCAAATGAGACTAGTCAGATGTATGGGTTTTTAGTTCCTGGGGTTTGTTGATGGCCAGCCCTTGTGCAGAGAGGTGGTTGGTGCAGTTCTCCATTCATATGACACAAAGTCTGTTTGGCATCTATGTTTAAAAAGTGACTCCAGTGGTCCTAGTAGATCATGTTTCAGACTATGTAGGAGGCATCCAGGGATATTACTGGGGCCCATTGGTGTGGTATTTCTGGCCTTAGGGAGCATATCTAGCATATGCTCCCTAGTTATAGTTAGGGGACTTATGTTTAGTGGTGTTTCTTGGGGGATGTGGGTGGGATAAAACTGGAGCTAAATTTGTGGCCGGCAGATTTGCTATATCTTTTGGCTACATGTAGGCGGCTTCATTTTAATCAGTTCTGCATACTGCTCTATGCTGCTTTTGAAGTTTTGAACATAGCTAAAGAAAGCCTTGTAGTTGTCCTTTGCCGTGGAAGCTATTTTTACCTCAAAACTGGTTTTAGTAGACTTCATTTCCCCTCTTAGTTGCTTGTTTAGATTGATGAGAATGTTTTTATCATGCTGGGTGTAGTACTTCCTAATCTTTGCTATTTATTTTTTCTTATATTGTACAACCTGTTTATGTTTGGATTTCACTAAATGGTTTGTTTTTTGAGTTAGTTCTGGCCTTATTTCTCTATGCATTTATCGATATGATTGTACAGGAGTTCTCTGAACAATTCCACATAGGCAACTGCATTCTTGGGGGGGGGGGGGCTGAAATTTGAACAGGTTAGCACATAGTAGTGTGACATCTGCTTTAAAATAGTTCCTATATGTTACAGGGCTTGACAGGGTCATAGAATTTATTTTCAGTACAAAGGAGACAGCTTTATGGACTGATCTTACCAGAGAGGACACTGCAGTGGGGTCTACGGCATTCGCCCATGTTTGTAAGTACCAGGTTGAGTGTGTTTGCATCCTTAGTGTGTGTACAGATGATCAAGTCCAAGGTGTTCCTGTTTACAAAGTCCAGGAATCTCTTTGCTAGTAATTCTGGGGTCATGTACGTATCCCAGTTTATACAGGTATAGTTAAAGGTGCCAATGAATATGTTATTGGGTTGAATGGTAAGAGCCTCCATTAAGTCCAAGTATGAGCTGTGAACTTCTTGAGTTATAGAAGGTGACCTATAGTTTGCAAAGATGTTATATTGGACTTTGCCTGTGGAAATCTGGAAATGGAGAAGGTCAAGCACATCATCCTGTGTAAGTCTTGAGAAGAGTTTGTTGTTGATATAAATTGAGACACCTCCGCTATCGGCCCCTGTCTGATTAGTAGCTGTCCTAAATGTGTGGAAGGCATTGCAGCTCTGCACTCCTCGGCTTTAAACCATATCTGAGTAACTGCACAGATGTCCACATTCTCCAGGGGGAGGGCAGCCTGTAGTGAGTGAAATTTCTTGTTTAGGATCCTGGCATTGAACAGTATCACCTATAGATTCCTTTGAGTTAATTTTGCTATGTTGGAAGGTTTGTCAGTTTGGCATTGTCTGAAAAGGCACTATGGGGCGGACAATGCTTTAGCCAGTATTCAAAAACGTAGATGGTACAGGTACAGATCATCCTTGGTATAGCAATGTGGTCTGTTGACCATACCCTCCCATGTTAACAAATATTGTACTCCTTGAAATGACACCAGAAACAAAGTCAATTATTGAATTCAATCATCTTTTTCTCATACTGTGGCATCATCCTTGGTGAAGGTAGAAAGCTTTTCAATGCTCAGCACATACCAGCCTGGGACTCAAAGTGCGAGTGCTCCATAATATTTCACTTCATATAGTGTAGGGAGGTATGTCTTAGGTCATTTGCACACACATAGACTACGAGTGAGTCATGCTGGTACAATAACTTGAGTACATGCATAATGTGGTGGTTTCTGACCCCTGATAACCAACTGACTGTGACTTTATCCTTATTCAGCCTGGTGAACAAAACATCTCTATGTCTCATAATAGAGTCTCCTATGACTAAAATTCTGGGTAGTGTGTTGACTTGCTTTATGGGATTTGTAGTTAAGGCTCCAAAGGGTGTGGCTGTACATATTGCATTGGGTGTTGTTTTAGTGGAGTACTTTTGGGGATCTTGAGAATACTTTTTGAAGGACAAACGTCCATGATGCATTCGAGGTTTAGGAAGGTTGCTTTTAAGTGCTTCAGCATATGCTGGTCTATGTGTTGGATCAGTACAGTGTGAGGGGGGTGTAATGCTTATGTTAAGGACAACCTGATTGTTATTTTGAGTGCTTTTGTGTGAGAGTCTTGTCTTCAGTGACACTGTGTAATTACCAACTGTATCAATTCTTCTAAATATTAGTTGGCTGTCAGTGAACATGAGAAAATTCTTACATTCTCCCAGGTTGCCTACAGCTACCAAGCTGGCAGCAGAGAAATTGGGAACGTGCCCATCCATGGTGTCAGGGCTTTTTTAGGTGAACTACAAAATGGTGATACTGCAAGGATTTGCAGCAGGCTGAAATGGATGCTGTGAGAGTACAAAATACAGCTAGGCTATGTATAATTGAATAAGTGCAACAGTGCTGCTCAGCATGCAAACAAGTTGCTCTTTGCACAAATGAGTACTGGGTAAAATTAAAGGGGAAATGTTATCAGCAAATTTAGTTTCTAAGTGTCTGCATCTGTACCTGTCACTGCTAATCACCAGTGCATGGCAAGCAGCAGAATTTAAAGATGCAAAGAAAAATGACTAAGCAAACCAATTAAAACACTCTCTGGCCAGAACAGATCAGGCTACCTTTCTACTGCCACTAGAACTGCAGACCCAGTCTTAATGCAAAAACACACTTTAGCTAGCCAAAAGTGTAAACAAATCCAACAACTAGCTACTTCAAGTAATTACAAGGTGATTGCAAGGCAGACAAGCCAGCAATGAGGAATGCACACTTTACAGTTATTTTAAAGCACATTAGCAGGTAGACCAAGGAAAATCAAATATATTTTACAGCAATGAAATGTAGAAAAATGCAATAAAAATAAAAAAAAGGCTAGTCATTAGTTTTCAGAAATAACTTAGAAAAGTGCAATATTTCAATTTAAAGTACTTATCTTAACCTGGATGGCACCAGATGCAAGCCAAACACTCTGAGATCACAGGCAGGCATACCAAGCATTTGTGAGCTCTGTGAGCAACTAAAATCTGTTGTATTCAGACCACCATCTTGGCTATGCCACATAATTAATTTCTTTAGTTGAGTTCTATAAGTATTCCATTATAAAATGTGACTATCCTTTTTCTAAATGTCTTGACCAGATGAGGGTTGAAGTGGTAGTAAGTTGACTGGGGTGGTCTAAATTTTCTTATGCCACACATTAGTCTTCATCTCATCGTATTGTATCCACATATGTTCCCAGGCAAGGAGAAAGGTATAATATCTCCATATTCTGCATCTAACCTAGGGAGTCTCCACTCAGAGGGTCTTGCCAGGTAAATGACCCACTGAAGATGTTCAGAGGGCATTCTTAAACAAGCTTAACTGATTCATCTCAGTATGAAAAGTCAGTGGTTACACTTCAGATTTCCACTGATATCTCTAATCTGACACTAAGCCACTGCTCAAAACTCTTGACCACAGTTAAGGATCCGGATGTAGAATGACCAGTAAATTGAGAGCTCTGTCTTATGACAGTTCTTGCTTCACCTTCATAGTCCAATACAGGGCCTGCAGTATTGCTGCTGCTGCTGCATCCATCCACTGGTCAGTCTTCTGATCTTCTCTACCTTCACTCAAGAACAAGTCCCCAGTATACTTAAACTCTACAAACTGAGGTATCAGTTCTTGCTTCACCATCAGAGAGCAAGACACCCTTTTCTGGGAGAGAATCATGGTCTCTTTTTTAGAGGTATTGATTTCAAGTCAACCTTTCAACACTAAGCAGTATGTATCTTTCTAGGACATGCTGGAGATAATAGGATTACAATGACTTGAGACTAAAATGATGATCTCATCTATAAACAACAATTGTGCAGATCTCATATTCCCAAACTGAATGTTTTCTAAACTTTGGCTGCACCTTGATACCCTGTCCATAAAAATCACAATTAGGAGAGTTCAAACAAGACCCACCACTGGCAGTATTCTATACCCACCTGAATGTATTCAGTGTAATGTTGAGATTATGGAAACTGCTCTCACTCTTCAAATGCAAGGACAATGTGGCATTTTGCAGAAATCATATGATTTTGTACAGTTATAACACTTTCCACAAAACATTTCAGGGTACATTGTTATACATCTTTAAAAGACCAATTTGCAACAGGAGTCTCTTCCAGGAGAATAGCCTCCTCACAACATATTTTAAGGATTACGTGGGCACACAGTCCTCTTCCACTATGATAAGGTCATGGAGGTTGAGTTGGAGGTTGTAAAGTACTAAGTAAATTTTGT